>NC_068364.1:85102394-85408644 GCF_020536995.1 Dreissena polymorpha
CGTGTTCAACAAATTACGACCTGATGTGCATTCTGGGATACCTGCACGCCAGTCGTGACCTGTTCCGCACCACCGATTTCGATTCCGCGAAAACACACATCTGTGAAACCATGAAACTCGTCCCCAAGACTTCGAACCCACGCTACTTTGCTTTAGAACTATTTACCGCGAAGACTCGAATGTATATAACCCAGAAGAAGCTGACAAAGTTGCAGGAGACCTTGGACGATGCGATGATGATTCTGGAGACAGATCCGGTCGGTTGTACCGGACTCGCCGCCGGGGGGTTATATTTGAACGACGGCCGTAGTAAAACTACTCAACTCACGTGTTTGAATCTCAGTAAGACGAGCGCTTTCAATGCTTATAATCGCGTATTTAACGGGGCAAAAACAAGCTTTCAGCGCGCCATGGCGAATTTCCAACGTGACGGAGGGAAAGACGGCCCATTCGGATTTGGTTACGCCCTCTGTCGCCTCGCCATACTTCTGTTGCGCTGTGGAGACAACGGTCTGACCATGGATCAGATAAAGCCGCCAAAGGAAGATGTCATATCCGCCGGAAGTTACATAACTCAATTAGAAAACTCAGACATCCCTATTCCGAATATACTCGAAATTTCTGTCCGTTTGGCAAAGTGTGACTACCAATTTCGGTGCAACAATTTCGTGCGCGCACTTGAACACGCCAACATAGCGCGTGATCTCGCCGCTGAGTTACATATACTAGAGTTCACTGAGCATGCGCAAAACCGGGTGACATATCTGCAGACGAAAGCGCTTTTTGGAGTGATTGCCCCGGACACGGATGAAGACGGGGCAAAACGAGTGCTTTTTGAAGAAACGTCTGCATGTGGAAGTTGTTCCGAATAAAACTACATCCTAAGATACCGCCTAAAATTAAAACTTATTATTGTTTAGTATAAAAATCTGCACTATATCAGAAAGCTAAATTAATATTTTTTTCCACTGTGCTTAAATACATTGTAAACAAATTCTTAGTTGCTTAAAACAACAAGAAAAGTTATTGTTTTCTATATGATGTGGCTGGTGAAATCACAAGAAATCCTAGTATATTCAATTAACTATTACGTGCTCATTAAAGTTTCGTATCCATTTCCAGTTATGAAATAACGCCTTTTACATCGAATCTTGTCTCTCTAAAATGAGATTTACTTTATTGTTTGACTGGTCGCAATCATGAACTCGCTTTTTGCAGTTTCTGACATAAAAAGATTTATTTTGTATACATGTTTGTTATATCTGCTGATTGAGTCTTTTGTGTTGCCTATACATTTATCGCCAAATATGTTATTATATAGTACTATTTATATAAATGCACTGATGTGATTATTGATGTTGATTCTTTTTTTCTTTTCTGAGCCCCACTTCTCACGTCATTCGGTAAACATTGTTGGACGTTTTATTTATGTATTACCTTTGCTTACGTTGCATGCATTACTTAACGGTACGATAAAGCGATGTTTTAACGAACAAAATGCAGACCGTTGTCGACAACAAAGATTGTTAATTCATTAAAATAACGTGTCAAATAAGCCGTGGTTTACTTGCCAATTAACTGGAACTCGCGCAATTACATCTTGGCTAAACGCGTCCCTGGTAGCGGAATATTTTTTTTTTCGGTTTACAACTTACTTTAAACATACGAATGTATTGTAAATCTTCGTTTTCATTCCTATACGACTATAGTCTTTAACGGTCATATAACAATTTGAAAATGATAACTATTTAATATTTGCATCCTAAACATGATCTATATGACACGTGCACAATTTGAGTTGCCCACCTGCCAGCGACTCAAGATAGGTGTATAACAGCTAAGAAAAAAAAATACCTCTATGATCACTTTATGTCAGTAGTTATATAAATTGCCTTTAAATCTGTCGCATAATGTTATATTTTTAGGATATGTTTATCATAAACGTATTTTTTTGTTTAGACGCGAGCTAAACTATTATTCACATCTTTAATTTGATAAAGATCTTTAAAAAAAATCCACAGTGTACCTGGTCATAACGGAATAATTGTTATGTCAGGTCTTTAAAGTATAAAAAAAAAACATTTCGGCAATCGCATATCTCAAAACAAATAAGCAACTCAACATAAATTAGCATTTATTAAACTGATGATCTTACTTGATATTAATTGAAAAACTAATTTTAATCTTTACCATTGAGATAGTCATTTAAACATGTGTTGCAAGCAAACAGCATTTTCAATGATGTCCATGTATTTTTAAATTTTCTCATAAATGATAAAAAGTCCTAAGTACCAGCTACTATTTAGAATTTTAAGTATTGCAAGTAATTATTTGATTAAACTCATATGTTGGCTTCCCTAATATGGCCTGTTGATTATCACGATAATGCCTCGACTTCGTTGTGATTTACTATTGAGAGATCCTTTGTCGTAAAGCCCGAGTGTGGCCAAAGTGTTTTCCAACATCATATAGATGTAAATCTGAGAATGCGTGGATGAGTATAATTCGAAACATTTAATCATACGTTTCTAAAAACGACACAACATAACAATTTAATAATGATATTAAATTATGCAGTGCATTTTTAAACATCAATATAAAACTACAAGGCACATATCATGTATCAATAATTGAATTAATGATCAACAGCAAGCAACAGAAAATTGATAAATAACATTTATGCCTTAATACATTTCACGTAGAATTGTTGGTGCAAAAAAGCTATGAAGTGTAAACATTTAAGCGAATGGTCTTAGGTTATCAATTCGTTCAAAAGTTAATGATTAAAAAATTAATACGCTTACCAAAAACGGTCATTGTTTTAACGCTTTCCGCCATAAGAAGCAAAGTGCAAATGGCGATATGCAAACAGCATAAAACATTAACAGACTGCGAGTGTATTGATCGGTAATTAGCGATGATACTATTATGTTCATATTCTTAGATTACAATGTGAACATAATTATATAAAGTCGCACAATACTTTTTCCGATTATTTTTTTTAGACAACTGAACGATTGAAAATTTCAGCGAATTATAATGGATCAAAAAATACACCATTATGATATAAACAGGGTTTTCCGTAAGCCAATATAGCGTGTATCCGCCGACATCCCTTCATAAACAAGAAGTGTCTTGCTTAATTGTATTTTGGCAATCTCCTCTTCTTGAAAGTACGCTCACCAGTCTTCGTTAGCACTCATGTTCATATGTCCGCACATCTGCATATCCGTCTTCATGTATCAAATGATCTGCAAAATACATAGACACTTACACAATCAGGGGATTACCTTTAAGTGTGTTCCACGTGTGTAAACGTTTAAAGGACGTGTCCACAGATTTTCGTATTAAAAAAAAAACAACGTTTAGTGAATTATCAAACAAAAATTAATATTTCATTATAATTATAACGACAAGTATCAAAGATAAAATTAACGATATATGCCTGCTCTGTGGTTCGAATTCGGGACCTCTTGAAACAAAACTGCACTACACCACGCACAGGTTTATGAAAATATGAGGCATTCTATACATAGATGGTGACGTCACTACGTTAGTGTATACATAGATGGTGACGTCACTACGTTATTGTCACCTCTATACTAAGACGCATCACATTCCCCTGGTTTCGGGAATTATGCTTCCGCCAAAGTAGTTCTGCGTAGGAATCAAAATGTTAATAATGAAAGAAAACTCGTTTTTCATTGTGTGTTTAAAACGGAATATTGTTTAAAGAAATGTTATTAAATTATGTTTAAATGTGATTTTGAATCTCTATTAAGACCGATAGCGATTATCAGAAATTTGCGGGAGGCGGAAAACTACAACGGGCGAGGCATGGTCAGGGGTGATAACCGCAAAAAAGGGTTAGGGTAAGGGTTAGGGTTAGGGGTCGGGTTAGGGTTGGGTTTAGGCTAACCCAAACCCTAACCCGACCCCTAACACTAACCCAAACCCTAACCCTCTAACCCCCCCCCCCCCCCCTTGCGTAATACCATACCATGCCTCGCAAGTTGTAGTTTTCCGCCTCCCGCACGATTACCTGACCGACTTTCGCTTTCACTTTTCATTCGTAAAAGAAGTGATACCCCCAATTCCTTTCGCGTTAGTACACAGGTCAGTAAGACCGGTGTGTACACAATGAATATGAGGTGGTTTAAACGCTTTGACGATAATACCATAAATAATCTATAAAAAAAAGGCTTTGTAAAAGGAATATTATTTTCTGACTTCGATTTATCAACATCAATCTACAAACATACACTTTTACATTTCTTAGACAAAAGTATTAATTTGCTTCTTTGAATATTCTATTTTAGTTTTTATACATATTTTTATAGTAACTTTTCCAATCAGCTAACAAGTTTACGACCTCTGCTCACACGTTAACAAACAACGTGTTTATGTGTCACTTTCGAAGTGACACGATCTAAAAATAAACGTCGCATTTGCGCCAGAAAACGATTATTTACAACAGCCCGAACACAGTCTTATCTAGCCGGCCTATCACACTTTCAAATGGCGAGATCGTTCTGGATCAGCAGATGATTTATTGCGGAGATAGTCGATGTATCACGATTACTGTTGTTAAGATGGGCAGAGTTAACCCGAACACATAGCGGCAATAACCGAATATCGCCGAAATTAAAGGTTTTTCCGCGTGTGCTTGGTTTCTACGTTGGTTTAACATTTGGAATTCCATTTAATCATCCAGTTATAAACTACATACGCAGTCAAAAATGAATAGATTGAGTATAAAACGTGATCACTTGGGTGAAATAAAACAGGTAGGATAGCTTTTAAAATACTCTTTAGTGTATACTTGTACATTAACAGGAAATGTTAAAATCTAATATATACATTTTATTTCCTATTTTAAATAACATTGTTCAATGTATACAACATAATTACAGCTCATCTTTACACAAATTCTCCAACTTCTACTTTTGCTAACACTTCAACAACTTCTACTGCCACTACCACTACTGAAATTTTATTATACAACAACAACTATTGAAACTACATGTACTTCTATTACTACTACTTCTACTACTTCTACTACTACTACTACTTCTACTACTACTACTACTACTACTACTACTACTACTACTACTACTACTACTACTACTACTACTACTAAAATAAGCTGTCCGAGTTGTCCGAGTCGTCAATTTCCCCTTCCGGACAAGCAGTTTTTCAAAGCCGGCTTGTCCGGGGACAAGTACAATTTCCGTGGTAAACATTTTTCGAGAACGAAACTACTCCATTTTCCGAAAATCAAAAACGAAAGTTTATATAAATAGCTAATGATTAATCTGCGGACTGGCACACGTTTTCAACTGCAAGGTTGGTAATTTTCCGATAATAATTATTTAATGTTGTAAACCAGTCCACTCGTATATAGCAACAGCCAATCACGCGTAAGCATTTTTGTAGAGAAACCAGCGCACATGTGTATAGCACCAGCCAATCACGCATAGGATAACATTTTTCGTACATTGCGAATGGCCGCATACATGTTCTACCGACATGCAGCGAACATAAGATGTGTTTTTTTTTTATAAAATCACGTCAACGTCAGGCCATGACGCAATCAGACCAATGATAAAATATGTCAAAATACCAGTGCAGTATTCAATTTCAGTGAAGTTTATGGGATCAGAGTAGAAATTCTAATCACACACATTAACTGAGATTATTTCATTTCAAGTAAATTTTCTTGTCATGTTGAGATTATTAAATATCCGAGATGGTATCATGTGTGACTTAAAAGTGTTATTATTATATGCACATCTTGCTTGTATTTTTTGTTCATTTGATATTTCTAGTTAATTATGTTTATAAGTTAAAATAAGTTAAAATAGAAGTTGACAAAAGTGTATGTTTGTATTATTTGCTTAATTAGTAATGATCTTTTCTTTTATCCATCTTAAAAGTACGGACAAGTACTTCTTTTTACGGACAACTGAATTTGTGGGTCCAACTTAGTACTACTACTACTACTACTACTACTACTACTACTACTACTACTACTACTACTACTACTACTACTACTACTACTACTACTATTACTGTACCTCACAAATTAAATCTCAATATTTATCGGCCAAAAATACATCTGTTTTGTCTCATAGTTTACACGGGGTTGTCGAATGTTTTTTTCAAATTCTTGATTTTCCAAATTGACCTTTGCAAGAATTAAAATTAAACATCTTAAAAGGGGCAAACAGTATGAGAGAAAAAAATAGCATACGAAGTAAAACTGATAATAAAATATGATAATGTGAATTGTTAATTTAAAAATATTATATTATGAGTGTGTTCAATACATATAATGTATCTGGTACAATATATTCCTAGCTTTTGTGCCATGTATTGAAACATAGTTTTGTTTCGTTTAAAGCTATGCTAACACTATGGGTGAAAAACAAGAGAAACTTCTACGGCAGAAGCGTGTTGATATTGTAACTGACCTTGAGCCGCGTGGTATTGTCCTTGACACGTTGTATGAAGACGGCGTTCTGACAGAGAATGACGTCGAACTCGTATCGATTGCTCCTACGAGGAAACAACGCTGCCACGTGCTCCTTCAACTTCTGCCAACTCGCGGCCCGGTTGCCTACGGGTCATTACAAAAGGCATTATTGGCGGGAAAATACGATTTTCTGGTGGATAAGCTGGACGCTCAACCAAATGTTGCACACGAAAATGTGCGGGAAAACAAAAAATGTGAATTGTGCCTCAGTTTTCTTCAGAGAATAGTTGGTTGCCATTCGGCTACGAATTCGAAACTATTGGCGTTGCTCAGCGAACATTGTTGTTCGTTTTTGGACAACGTTGAACCTCGTGACGTCATCGACCGACTGTTTCAGGATGGAATTCTGGTAAACGATGACATTGACACAATTATGACTTGTTCAACCAGACGAACTCGCTGTGAGACATTGTTTTCACTTCTTCTCAATGTTGAAACGTGTGTGATTGACAGTCTTACGGCATCTCTTTCGAAAAAATACGGCTTTTTAGTCGAAAAGGTTGCGAGTTTAAAAAGTCTCCATCAACACGAAATGGGTTTCTCGTCGACCTCTCAGCGAACTACTCATGACACGGCTTTAAAAGAGTACGACTTTGCCAGCGAGCACGGTGCCATACGAATGGTTCAACCATGTAATCTCGATACAACTGCCGATGATAATGTTCCGTGTACGGCGCCGGTGTGGGGAGTGCAAAACACTGAAACGTGCAGCGATGTCATTGATGGGGCGATGCCGGTTGAGGCCAGTCGTATACACGACGCCAGAGGCGTATTAAAACACAAAAACATCAACAAACATCCACATCGCAGTGGCGCTGATGTAATAACAGAACTTAAGTGTAATAAATCTCGACACACAACTGAGGAAAATGATCGTCATGAAAAGCGAGATGCCAATGAGGACACACAATTTTCAGGCAATGAACAAAAATCGAATTGCGCGGTTGCGCAGCAATGCGGTGCGCGGGAAATAATGCCAAAACAAGTCACGGCCATTACGTCCGAGAAAACGAGCAAACGACTCCACGTTGCTTTCAACTTTCTTAGCGCGTTGCTCAACCAAGGCCAGAACGAGAAATTTGAAAGCTTCTCAAACCAGTTGAAAGCGTCGCGTTCGTCAAATAACGACCTCATGTGCATTCTGGGATACCTGCACGCCAGTAAAGACCTGTTCCTGACCGATTTCGATTCCGCGAAAAAACACATCTGTGAAACCATGAAACTCGTTGCCAAGACTTCGAACCCACGCTACTTTGCTTTGAAACTATTCACCGCGAAGACTCGAATGTACACAACTCGGAAGAAGCTGACAAAGGTGCAGGAGACCTTGGACGAGGCGATGATGATTCTAGAGACAGATCCGGTCGGTTGTACCGGACTCGCCGCCGGGGGGTTATATTTGAACGACGGCCGTAGTAAAACTACTCAACTCACGTGTTTAAATCTAAGTAAGCCGAACGCTTTCCTGGCATATAACCGCTTGTTTAACGGGGCGAAAGCCAGCTTGCAGCGCGCCATGACGAACTTCCAACGTGACGGAGGGCAACTCGGCACTGACGGATTCGGTTACGCCCTCTGTCGCCTCGCCATTCTTCTGTTGCGCTGTGGAGACAACGGTCTGACCATGGATCTGATAATGCCGCCGAAGGAAGATGTCATATCCGCCGGTAGTTACTTAACTCAATTAGAAAATTCAGACACCCCTATTCCAAAAATACTCGAAATGCATTTCCGTATGGCAAAGTGTGACTACCAATTTCGGTGCAACAATTCCGTGCGCGCACTTGAACACGCCAACATGGCGCGTGATCTCGCCGTTGAGTTAAATATGCTAGAGTTCACTGTTCATGCGCAAAACCGGGTGACATATCTGCAGACGAAAGCGCTTTTTGGAGTTCCTGACATAGATGAAGACGAGGCGAAACGAGTGCTTTTTGAAGAAACGTCTTCTAGTGGAAGTTTTTCCAAATAAAGCTACATCCTACGTTGCCGCCTAAAATTATAACATATTCTTCTTTAGAGAGAGAGTGACCGCCCCTGATGTGATGGCGGCTTTTTTCAAACCGGACAATAAAAATAAATAAAATTAAATGTTCTCATGTGTTAAAAGCTGTTAAATTTCGCGTATAGTGCAAAAAGGATGATAATATAAATATATAAACTCATTGGAAGATTATTCGCTGTAAGAAATTGCTTCTGTGTGGCGATATTTAATTTTCTTTTATTTGTTTGCTGTGCGCGAACAAAGGAACATGAATTATCGTATGTTTTTCCTGATGTGTTACTGAAAATCGGTTTTGCTACCACATCATATTGATTGGACTATATATAAAGGTAAATTAACTTTACAAACATGGAGAGTCGAGACTTTTGTTTACCTATTCAAAACAGATATGGTGTTTTGTCCGATCCGCTTAATTGTGGGCGGAAATCAATCTGGTTAAATAGTGTCCCAAGTGTCCAGACAAGATTTTGCTTAGAGTTCACTAGACAATAAAATGGTTTACATGTTCGACGAGCTGCGATTCATTCGAAACGAACAAGTGTACTGCAGCCGAGTATTAACCCATTTGCATGACACTGTTGCAAATGTAACTGATAAATTGTGTCAGGCCGTCAGTACTACGAATGTCCAGAAGATATTTCTCAAAGCACTAGCTTACAAATCTATCGACATGGAAGCTAGAGCACGGCGAAATAACCTCATATTCCGAGGTTTTGTCGAAAATTATGGTGAGAACTGCACGCAAGTACTGCAGGATTTCCTGAAGAATCAACTTGATATAGACAGCCAGTTTGTGTACATCGCTCTGGCACACAGACTTGGCCAAAGAAACCCTCGGTGGCAGCATAACCACAGGCCAATTATTGCGAACTTTCGGGATTTTGGTGACGTAGAACGTATTATGAGAAACGTCAGACGCCTGTGAAACACACCATTCTCCGTAGACAACGATTTCCCAAGAGATATACAAGAGGCTCGCGGACGCATGTGGCCAAAATTCAAAGAGCTGAAAAATCGGGATCCTCGGTCGAGGGTCCAACTAGTTTACCCTACCAAACTCATCCAGGACGGTAATCTAATACAAAATGAGTTACCAGAATGAAGCCAGTTTATAGTAGCAAACAGGCTAGCCAAGCTCGAGCATATAACACAAATTAGGCCACATCATCCACAAGTACGTGAAATATCTCCGAACTTTGCAGAGAGAAAGTTGAGCCAGTCTGTTACAAACGATGTCGGCCCGCCAATCGAACCCAGCTCACAGAATCGAGCCCCGATGGAGACATGCGACACAGTACCCACAGGTTTTCGGGATTCAGCAACGTCGATCACGATAAGCGACGTCACAATCAGCACAGCAATTCCCATCAGCACAAATGATCAGGGGCAGCAAACTGCTAGACATGACTAACCAATCCACAAGCTTTTCATCGTTTAAGACCCCAAGTATCACGCATTATCTAAAACAGCCAACTCTACTTTTAAGTACTAAGCCAGCTATGACGCAAGACGAAACGGCGATAAAATCCATCGTTGCTGACAACGACAACCCAACACTAAGTCGCCAGGAGACAACGCCAACAAGGGGCCACACGAGAGTCACAAACAGATCCACTGAAAGGGCCGAGCGCCGGTCACAGTCATCTGTTCCGTACAGGCGACTGAGCAGTGCTAGTAAAATAGAATTAAAAGTGTCAAAACGGCTTTCCCCGAAAACAAAAATGGCACTATCGGTTTGTCCAGCGCTATTAATAGCATAGTAAACTTTACACCAGCGAGTGAAAATACACTTGCAAACGGGAATCACGTGGAAAATAGTAAATGTGTGCCAGTTGCCACCGGCGATACGCAGCAGGTGAAAATCTAGGACGTTTTACAGAAGGCCAATTTACGAAAAGCATTACTAAATGTCCAAGGATTATCGACAAGACATGTAAATAAATTACAATCGAGTGAACTGATTAATGTTTTTCATCACATGATATTGTTCTGCTCACTGAAATTTGAACGAACGATTTCTCAGATTTAAATGTTAATGGTTTTGATCATCATGTTTTAAATCGAACTCAGTTATTAAAATCAAGCGAATGGGCGTCCAGTGGAATTATTGTTTATATTCGAAATGAACTCACTAGCAAAGATACTTTAGTGTTCGAAGATGACATTCTTTGCATTAAAATATCTGCATCTAAAATTTGTTTACAACATGATGTGTATATATTCTTATGCTACGTTATACCTGAGAATAGTTCGAGACAGGCTATAGTGGAACGCCAAACACTTGATAGAGTACTCGAGTATATAATGAATCTTAGTTTTAAACAGTGAAAAATTAAATGTTATATTATGTGGTGATATGAATGCACATACATCTGATTTATCCGATTTTGTGTCAGATAAAAGTATTCATCATTTGATTTTTTACCCGATGGCTATGTAGCTGATACGGGCACAGCGCGGTGTTCTCAGGACAAAGGTCGTATTAATAATAACGGAATAGTATTACTAGATTTGTGTAAACAAACCGGAATGCGTATTTTAAATGGGAGGTGTGATAGGGATCAGGATGGAAAGTACACTTTTATTGGCAGAACAGGTTCTGGTGTAGTCGATTTTGTAATAGCAACGCCAGGTATTTTTAACTGTGTTCACTCTTTCCGAGTTGAGGATCAAAATATTTTATCCGACCATTGCTTAATTGATTGCTCTTTTGTGTTTAAAGATAGTAATCCGTCAATCAATAACTGTATTGACCGAAACGGTACTGCAGGGGTTGTAAATTATAAATATGTATGGGACAATGACCATTGCTTATGTATTATTATTTTATCTTGGTTGCCTGTGCTTTCTTCTAGTTTGCTTCTAGTTTGCATCTAGTTGTTTCTTGCTTCTATTTTGTTGCCAGCTTATAGTTTGTCCCATGCTTTTATTCTGTTTTTGTTGTTAGAAAGCTGTTGATCAGTTCATCTCGAATCTGATTCGAGGTGATATTCGTCTTTAGCACTTGGTATCTGTCGCACTTTTGTGTTTCTTTTTCAATTTAGTTTCTTACGTTGCCGTCCTATTGCAGTTTTTAGGCCTACTTGCAGGTCTATATCAGCAGCTTCCTACACAGTTTTTAATTGCCTCCTATTTTATTCTATTTAATTTATGCTTTGATATGATTTCTGATATGCTTTCGTAAGCTATTGAAATTATATTATGTCATACACTGACTCTGCTGCTGGTACAGCTTTGTGTGCATTATTGTTTTGATAAAACAGTTAGCCCCTACATCAAAGACCTAGAATATATTCTTGGTCTTTGCCTATATGCATGCCACAGTCTTTCTCCGCCCCCACATGTGCAATACCAGCAAGAAAGTCAAATATTGTCAAATTCAGTTCAATGCTGCATGTAATTATTGCCCTAATCTGTGTTTTACCCTTAAACATGTATATGACTTTTCTCTTTAGCTGTTTTACTCATGTTTAATGTTTACATTTGTTGTGTAGTCGGTTCAAAAGCTTTGCAGGTTATGTTACTTGTTATATATCTTGCCGACTCAAAATAAAATGTATTTGATTTGATTTGATTTGATTTGATAGGCAATTATTTCAGGAAGCTTTTCACTCAAGTGACGTTATTGATAATTTAAATACATGTACAAAAGCTGTAAGCGACAGCGCGTCATCACATGACATAGACTGTTGTATTGTAAAACTAAATGAAATATTAGATGGATTTGCCTCCCCTTTTTTCAAACGTAAATTTAGAAATAACGTAAGTTATGTTAGTTCACAGCAAAATATACATGAAAAATCTTGGTTTCTCCCGAATGTGCTGAAAAAATGGATCTTTTTTACAGACAACTGAATAAATTTAGACATAATAAAACAGATAAAAACAAAACAGAATTGTACTTAATAAAACTAGGTCAGATTATAAGCTATGTATACGAAAACAAAAATTACATTACGATAGGGCACAAACCCGAAAACTCGAACAATCAAGATTCAAAAATGCTAAAATGTACTGGAATATGCTCAAAAAATCTGCAGGAATTCAACAGTCCAATAGTTCCCTGAGTACATTTGAACAATATTTCAAAAGCGTTAATAATCCAAACAGTTTGTTTTTTACACCTGATGAAGATGTTATCTACTTCTTAGAACGGTATGAGAGAAACGAATTTAGTGTAATGTTTGATAAATTAAATAAGCCCATTTCAATAGAACTAATTAATAAAGCTATTAAGGAATTGAAATCTAATAAAAGTGATATGCATATAAATGAGTTTTTGTTCATGGTAGAGACACTATTTTGCCATATCTAACAAAATATTTGATAGTGGTTATTTTCCAACTACCTGGTCGGAGGGTTTTGTTGTTCCTCTGCACAAGAAGGGTAGCATAAATGACGAAAATAACTATAGAAGTATAACATTTTGGAGTACGTTAGGAAAACTGTTTACTCGCATTTTAAACATGAGACTCTCACATTGGGCGGAACATTATTATGTATACGTTGAAGCACAGGCGGGTTTTAGTGTGTATTTAAATTATTTAGAATCAGTGCTCGCTGAAAGTGGCTTAAATGGTATAGATGTAGATAATTTCAAACTATTCCTTGTGTTGTATGCAGATGATATCATTACTTTTGCAAATAACGCAGAGGAATTGCAACAAAATCTAAATGTATTGCATGAATATTGTAAACGCTGGAAGTTAGTAGTGAACAGCGATAAAACTAAAGTCATGATATTCAGAAAAGGGGGGCGATTGCCAAACAATATTTCTTTTCACTACAATAATACTGCAATTGAGATTGTTACTAAATTTAATTACCTTGGTGTCGTATTCACGACTAATTGTTTGTTCTCTGATGCACAAAGCACATTAGCTGGCCAAGCCTTAAAGGCTATTTTCAAGATGAACAAATACCTTTACAAATATACCGACATTACTGTGAATCACAGATTATATTTGTTTGATAAATTTATATCACCTATTCTTAATTACGGCATTGAAGTTTGGGGTTTTGTTAAGGGCGATGCTATAGAATGTATTCAAATGCAATTTTGTAAAAGTCTGCTGGGTGTTAAAAGAAGTACTCAAATCGATTTTATATACGGCGAACTTGGGCGTCTCAACTGTCAAACTAGTAGATAGTATAATATTATAAAATATTGGGTTAAAATATTACATACTATTAGTAATAAATTCAATAAAAAAGTATACCTTGCATTGTTGAGTGACTGCGAAAGATACCCTAATAAAAAAACGTTGGTGTACTCTACTACGTGATTTGCTAAGCACACTTGGCTTTTACGATGCCTGGTATTTCCAGGATGTCGGTCACGATACTGTATTTCTTGGAGCTATTAAACAACGTTTTATAGATAATTTTATCCAAAAGTGGAACGGCCGACTAGTAAACTCTAGTAGAGCTCTTTTTTATAGGAATATAGCATCCTTTCAACTTCAACCATATTTAGTATTATGTATTATTAAAAAAGTATAGATTTAGTCTTTCTAGATTACGAGTATCCTCTCATAGATTGAGAATAAAAAGTGGCAGATGGTCTTAGCCCAAACTTACACCTGTGAAACAAAGGACATGTACTGTTTGTAATCGTCTAGAAGACGAATATCATTTTGTGATTGAATACAACTTATATACAGATTTAAGATGTAAATATGAATCTTCATATTACAGAAGCAGACCAAATATGCCAAAATTTATTGAATTAATGTCTTCCGATAGTGAATCTGTGTTAAGAAAACTAAGTGCTTTTGTCCATGCCGCATTGTTAGTTACATCAACGAACATGTATGCGCCCATTTGTGTATTTTTACCCATTAACTAGCTGAAAAATGTAAACTGCTGCTGTGTTTTTATTTTGTATGTAAATGCAGAGGCGTATTTAGGTGGGGGGCCAGGGGGCTAAAGCCCCCCAGCTGGCTTGCTAGATATGATTTTAAAAAAATGAGCCCCTTACAGTTCCAATCCACTTGTGTATTTCCTGTCATATGCCCCTAATTAGGCCATTAACAGCTGTCAATTTGTGTGGTTAGCCCCAGGCATGTGTACAGACGATCTAACCTTCGCCAGCTAAACTGCACGCTTCATTGACTGTAAGTGATAAACTGCGCTATTTGATTGGCTGAAGGAGATACATTCAACTTATGAAATTAATCAATACATTTAGCTATAGGTAAATGTTTACAAATGGCTGCCGCATGGGACTTGTGAAAAACAATATCCTCCAATTACCTTCAGTCGAGCGGTTAAGGAAACAACTAAAAAAAATTCTGAATGAATTCAAACATTGCCGCAATAAACGATGTACCTAAAAAGATTTATTTCATTCCTGTTAAATCCATGTCAAAATTGTTTATTTAGAGCGTGTTTAACCACACAAAGCCGATAGTTCCATACACATCCGCAAATGACATAAACTTCGCGCGTTGTTTACCTTGAGTCGAGAGGTAACATCCGAAAAGCGAGAGTACTCGATTGCAATAGACATGAGGTCAACAACACTTCAAAAATTCGATTCACTGAACAAATTTAGAGAAACCGAAAGATTAATTTTACTTTAAAGTACTGAAAAAAACTACAACGTTCGCAATTTGTTCCAATACAACTTCGGCATATATATTACCATTAAAAGATTTGATAAAATTATCATCAAATTGGGACAGGGTATACCCACTGAACATGTGAATATCGGCATGTCTCATATTTTCGCGATGTGCGCGCACAGATTGTTCCATGCAACAATTTCTGGGAATGTGAAAAGTAAACGAATTTTCTTTAAAATAATTATGTTTTTACACTAGCGCAGTGGTCTGCAATTTATGCGCAAGTTTAATGAATAGTACAGAAAAAATGCATGGAAAAGGCATAAATTTGGACTATTTCTGTTGAAGTAAGATTTTTAATGCAATTTAACTGTTGTTTATTATATTATTTTAGTCGTGTCTATAATTATTTTAAGCGTAGTAATGTTATTAAAACAAAATACTGGTTTGAGAGACATTTGATTTACCCCTGTATGTCTGTCTGTCTGTGTGTCTGTCTCACTTGATGTCTAAACTCAAGTTCTTGTTTTACATGCACTTTTATCATTTAAAATGCTAATTAGATAGCATGAAATTGCATCATTTGAAGGTACCATTTCAAAACAAATCAACGACGGAAGGGGACACCTCCCGCACCCTCCCCAGTTGAGCCCCCCTCGGAAAAAAATTCTGGATACGCCTCTGGTGAATGAAATCCTGTATAATGAGTATTTTTGTGTGAGTTCTTGTTTACGCCTTCTTAGTTTATTGTGTTGAGTAAATGTATGTTAGAAACAATGCAGTATGTAATAATAAGTAGGATTACTCCTCTTAAATTAAAAGTATTTCATCTATGTATGCTGCCGACTATTTGCTTTAGCTGTATAATCAGTATGTTGTGTGAGTTTTTTTTGTTTAACTCTCTTTATGTTTTGTTTGAAGAGTAAATGCACGTCAAAATTAATGCAATATGTATTGATAAGTATAAGTATGGGCAATCCTTTTAAATATTATTCTAACGGTTAATATGTATTTCCTCCTGTAAATTATTTATTAGCACTAATTATGTAATTATTATTTCAAAAGTTGAGTACTCGCTTACTCATAATTTCATGTGATTGTTATAATCATTTGTATATGTCAATTACTGTAGTTATAATATTGCTTGTACTAAAATGTGTCCACATGGGCCATTGGCCTTCTGGAAATGCTGTAAATAAAATCTGATTCTTTAGTATCAAAAAAGAACAGCAATATATCAGTTAGCTAAATCATTACATATTTTGCTGTGCTTAAATACTTTGAAACAAATTCTTAGTTGCTGAAAACAACAAGCAAAGTTATTGTTTTCTATGTGATGTGGCTGGTGTAATCACAAGTAATCGTAGTACATACGATTAACTATTACGTGCTCATTAAAGGTTCGTTTCCATTTCCAGTTATGAAATAACTAGATTTGCATCGAATCTTGTCTCTCTTAAATGAGATTTATTTTATTGTTTGACTGGTCGCAATCATGAACTCGCTTTTTGCAGTACATTAAAAGATTTATTTTGTACACATGTTTGTTATATCTGCTGATTGAGTCTTTTGTGTTGCTCATACATTTATCACCAAATATGTTATGATATAGTACTATTTATATAAATGCACTGATGTGATCATTGATGTTGATTCTTTTTTTATTTTCTGAGCCCCACTTCTCACGTCAATCGGTAAACATTGTTGGACGTTTTATTCATTTAGTACCATTGCTTACGTTGCTTACATTGCTTAGCGGTATGACAAAGCGATGTTTTAATGAACAAAAAGCGGACCGTTGTCGACAACAAAGATTGTTGATTCATTGAAATAACGTGTCAATTAAGTCGTGGTTTACTTGCCAATCAACTGGAACTCGCGCAATTACATCTTGGCTAAACGCGTCCCTGGTAGCGGAATATTATATATTATATATTTGTATTCGGTTTACAACTTACTTTAAACATACGAATGTATAGTAAATCTTCGTTTTCATTCCTATACAACTATGGTCTTTAAAGAACGAATAACAACATGATAACTTTTTAATATACTATTTAATATATGCATCCTAAACATGATCTATATGATACGCGCACAATTTGAGCAAGAGTAGTTATATGTTGGTTGGATCTCACGAAGCAAGTGTAGTTGTATGTTGGTTGGATCTCACGAAGCAAGTGTAGTTGTATGTTGGTTTTATCTCAGGAACCATGAGTAGTTTTATGTTGGTTTGATCTGAGGAAGCAATAGTAATTGTATGTTTGTTTGATCTCAGGAAGCAAGGGTTGTTGTATGTTGGTTTTACCTCATGGGCCAAGAGTTGTTTTATGTTTGTTTGATCTCAGGAAGCAAGGGAAGTTGTATGTTGGTTTTATCTCATGGACCAAGAGTAGTTTTATGTTGGTTTTATCTCATGAACCAAGAGTAGTTGTATGTTGGTTTGATCTCAGGAAGCAGGGGTAGTTCTATGAGTGTTTTATCTCATGGACCAAGAGTAGTTTTATGTTGGTTTGATCTCACGAAGCAAGAGCAGTTGTACGTTGGTTTGATCTCACGAAGCAAGTGCAGTTGTACGTTGGTTTGATCTCACGATGCAAGAGTAGATGTATGTTGGGTTGAGCTAATGAAGAAAGAGTATGCGTATTTTGTTTTATCTCAGGAAGCACAGAATAACTCAATCATCTGCAGTACCTTATCGATATTCAACACAATGTAAATTAAAATTGAATTGAAAACATGTAGTTTGTACAAAATATTTTATCTTGGAAAATAACATTACGTGAAGTCGTTCCCATCTATTAAAAGCGATTATGTATATGATGCAATATTATCATGGACGCCATGGACATTCTTAAGTGATTACGATCACAAAAATGCGTTTCATCCTAAATTTGAAACCCGCTAGTTAGTATTAAATATTTACCTCTACATGGTGTGACAGAATTTACAATTGAAGTTTAATGGGCGATCCAAGATTATTGGAAAAATCTGTAAGTTCTATTGAACCTGTTAATTGCTTTTGTATCGTGTTACATCATGTTACGTTTCTAAATAATTAAATTTAAAACAAACGTTAAACTATTGTGTGTTTTTTTCTCACATTTTAGTCGCATATTCACCACACGAAATGTGTTTTATAATATTCACACATTAGTGTGCTTTGATAAAAATTATATTACGGGAGTACATCTTATATGTGTCCTCACATGGCTTATTGGGAGGTTTTTTCTTCCCCATCAAAATATAACGTATGTTAATATTTTATTTACACGCACTTTTCGACACATTTCAAAGCCGCGTAATGCGAAAATGGGACTCATAGCGTTTCGGCCAACGTAGCTCAAGCCCAACCTATGCATTTGCGCAGTCTGGTCAGAGTGGACGCTGTTCGCTATAAAAATCACCCAAGGTGCAATGGTCTCATCATGTATTTCCTGACCGGACTGATAGATGCGCAGGCAGAGTGGGTTATATATATATTATGGGCGCAAATTTAATAAGACCCATTTTCGCATCACGAGGGCGTTTAAAAATCTAATTGCGAATTGTAAATGGCACATTTTAACACAATGCTTCTTTTCGATACAAAATTGAATTAAAAATAGCAAACTGGTTAATAATGTAAGCCTATCCAGACGTTCAGGGACGATTTCCAGACATGCTGACTCAGTACGGCATACATTTGTGGTTAGATTATCAGACGATTTTCTTCTTATCGTGACACTTTACTATTTCGGTAGTGTTTGTTTTTCGGCGTAAGCTGTATTAAGCCAGCTTTTCACCCTGACTTGACCTTTGTAAGTCTCCAATAATACTAAAATAAAATTTCCCGCGGCTAGGTACGAATGAATACACTTCATTTATTCCATTGGCTGATTTGAGTATAACACCAGAACATTGGAAACATATCCGCGTCTTTGTAACACTGTTTTACTGCATGAAACAATTTTATCTCTAATGAAAAGGCTCAATAGATAGAACAGTTTTACAATCAATTTTCGACATAAATACAGTTTGTGCGTTCACCTTTTATTTTCAAAGAATTACCAGCGCAAAAGCGTTTATACTAAAGGCTATGTTGTCATATTTAGAACTTACTTGCATTGCATTTCAACCCGCGAGGTTTCGGGTCAATTCGCGGCCATTTGTGAAAGTCAGAGTTTATATACAGTTCATCACCGGAGTTCGCAGAAGGGGTTGCGATCATTCAACACCGGTCTTACTGACAATACCGTAGTGACTGTAATGCATTGCATTCTAATCCGCAAGGTATCAAGGTCAGTTTGCGGTCAGTTGCAGAAATCTTTATATAAACGCCGTCTCGTAAACTTTGTGCACTTAAAGTCTGTTTTGATCAGAAAGATACTAAATAAAGATATTCGGCGATATTATTGTGGTATGTCAATCATCGATTTTTAATATGGTTTCAACATTTGCATGATAAGAACCAATTTTGATAAAATTAATTAGAAATTTTTATCCATTTAGACCAGTTTATTAAGCATGAGCACAATAATTCACTATACTATAATTATGCAATTAAATAAGATTCGAGTATTGCCGGCTGACCTATATGCACTCGTTTATTTTCATGTTTCTTGTGTTTTTCTATTCTGTAAATATAGATATCTGAGTAATAATATCACATAAAGCAAAATAAGACACGAAATCTGGCGCAACACCCCGTAATTGATTTGCTTATGATGTAGCTAAGAACTGCGCAGAAAAAAGGCATCCGCTACTTTTTATCTCATAGAGATAACTTTTGATCGTTCATAAACATCGACCACAATCAACGCCGTATATCTTTTTTAAAGATATTTCTTGTTTATCTTGAAAGCAAAACTGTGTTTATCGATGGTCAATTATGTCTTCCCCTGACGATTTAGTGACCGAGTTCAGACCCTGATATTCTGCGAGATGGATTTTAACGCGTACGGTAATTGAAACTGGGCCACAATTTGTGTCGTTTGAACATGCAGAGAGTAGTCCGGAATTCCTTACACTGAACAGTGCTACATCATTTACGCTGTGCACAGACACAGTGATGTAGCAAACGTTCAGGAGATTTATAAAGAATCAGCCTATTGAATATTCAAATATGTTAATTCGTGTCTTCTGGCGTAATGTAAAGTTCATTTAAGGCGAAAAGATGGGCAAAAAAGCAACGCCGTAAAAGCGCATTAGTGTTCTATACCCATGTTAAAGTCAGAGACTGGTTGAAACCGTGTAAACTGCTAGGGTAACAAGTAACGCATAAACAGCAATACGGGTCAACGGGACTTTCTTTATGTCTTCCTAATTCGTGAGTAAAAAGTAAGGTTCTCGCAGATTTTTTTTTATTTATTTGTTTTAATTTTCTTATTGTATATTTTGAATTTGTATATGGTTTCAAAAATCAAAAGTTTTGTACATTGAATTTTCGTCATGAAATTATATTCTTAGTGTGATAGATATTCGAAATTCAAACACTATGATGGTGATTGCAAATTTTCTTTATATTTGGTTTTCATTAAACCATTGTCATCACACTTTCTATGCTTTCAGGACGTCAAACATAGGACCATGTTTTCGTTATTTAGTATAAGTTATCTCTATAACACAAAAAGGGCTAATTTGCTGTTATTTTGTCTACGTTATCTACATGAATAAATAGGATGATAAACAGGGCACACACATCTCGATCGGTGCGTTAAAACACACTCTTTATAATTGGAATGGCTTATGTTAATTTCAAACTTGCGATTAATTTTGAAAATGAGTTGGGTCTAAGATTATGCAATAGCGAACATTTTCAGTGCCTTCAGCGCTTTGATTGCAATGAGTTCGAAAGTGAACATTGCGTACTTCCCTATTTATTATAAATATTGGTAATGCATTTGAGCAGTGAAAATGTGGTTTTATGCATGTGCGTAAAGTGTCGTCCCGGATTAGCCTAAGCAGTCCGCACAGGCTAATCAGGGACGACAATGTCCGCCTAAACTGGATTTTTGCTAACAAGAGGCTATCTTTAAACGAAAACTACAATAAAAGCGGGAAGTGTCGTACCAGGCTATTCTGGGATGACACTGTACGCACATGCATTAAACCCCCTTTTCACAGAGCACGGTTATTTATGTTTTCTTTTGCTTAACCGTACCTTTTTCATTTGAATCTTTCAAGAAAAATTCATGCGGATATTTTTGTGAAATTCTGAAACAAACTGCAATTTCTCCTTTAAATAATTATATTAACTGTTTTTCGCTTTTACTTAGTTTAACAACTAATTTCCGATGCGCCATGGAGTTCTGTTGCGTAAAAATTAAACCACAAGGGATTAAACTTAGTTTGTTAATAATCGCCCAACAGAAATCCCGAGAATTGTGTCTTGATTGGTAATTAGCGATCATACTATTATGTTCATGTTCTTCGATTACAATGTAACATAATTTTAAAAAGTCGCGCAATACTTTCATCGATTTAGTTTGACAACTGAACGATTAAAATTTTTAGCGAATTATAATGGATGAAATAGTACATAATAAATAAACCATAATAATATATACAGGGTTTTCCTCAGCCAAATATATCGCGTATCAGTGGAAAAAACTTCTTAAACAAGGGTTATCTTGCTTAAATGATATGTGCCTTGTTCTGAGAAAACTGGGCATAAGGCATGTGCGTGAAGTGCCGTCCCAGATTAGGGTGTGCGGACTGTGGACACTTCACGCACATACTTTCCGATACTTTCCGCTTTTATGGTAATTTTCGTTTAAAGGAAGTCCCTTCTTACCGAAAATCTTGTTTAGGCGGAAAGTGTCGTCCCTGATTAGCCTGTGCGGACTACATCTCTATGCATCAAATGATCTCCAAAAGACATAGGCACTAACAAAATAAGGTGACTTCTTAAAAGCATGTTCATATTGTATAAACGTTTAGTAGATTTTGTCACAAATTCTCCTGTGTCTGAAAATTTTCATTTAATGAATAATGTAACAAAATTATTTATTATATTAAAGCAACAAGAACGTAAAATTAACCTAATGTGCATTCTCTTTGGTGGGAACCCGGGACCTGCTGACGCAAAAGCTTAATTCGCTATAAACTACACCACACCAGTTTAAGAAAAAGGAAGGTGGTTTTAAAGGGGTCGTTGAACAGATTTCACGTTTTCGTAAATTGACAAAATTAAAAAAAATGTGACGATACACGTTTTTACTAAATAACCGATTTAAAGCTTTAGAGTGATCATTATCAGTATACGAACACAAACTGTGTTAACATTTTACACAGGAGCGTAAATTTGCTTGTTTCAATAAAAATAATACATTCCGTTTGAATCTTTAAAATTATTTTAAGTGTCACTTTGCAAATTCGCGAACAAGTCAATGATCTCTGCGTACATCTTAACACACAACGTCGTTATGTGTCATTTGGTTTTATTATTCGTAAGTGAATCGTTTCACAATCTAAATATAGACCTTGAGATGAACAATATTTGCGTCACACCGATATTTAACGACAAACGAATGTGACCGTAACTACTCGATATATCTCGGAACAATGTCGCCATTAACTGGTGAGTAGCTCCAACACATTGCGGAAATACCCGAGTCTTACCGAAGTTCAGGGTTTTCCGATTACTTGATATCTACATGCAATATTAACATTTGGAATTCCATTCAGTCATCCAATTATAAACTGCTTATGTGGGTGGTGAAAGTGAAATAGCGCAGTGTAAAACGTGAATAATGAACTGGAAGCAAAAGGTAGGTAACCTGTTTACTTTGTAAACTAATACTACTTCTAATATTACTGCTACTAGTACTAGTACAACAACTACTACAACAACAACAACAACTACTACTACTTCTACTACTACAACCACTAAGTCTACTACTACTACTATAACTTTTATTTCTACTACAACTACTACAACTACTACTGCTACTACTACTATTACTACTACTGCTACTACCACTACTACTACTAACTTCCACTACAACTAGTATTACTACTACTTCTATTACTACTATTATTACTACTACTACTACTACTACTACTACTACTACTACTACTACAACTACTACTACTTTTACTACTACTACTACTTCTACTACTACTACTTCTACTACCACTACTACTACTACTACTACTAATAATAATACTACTGCTTCTGTTACTACTACTACTACTACTACTACTACTGCTACTACTACTACTACTACGACTACTTCTACTACTACTACTACTACTACTACTACTACTACTACTACTACTACTACTACTACTACTACTACTACCACTACTACTACTTCTACTACTGTTACTAGTACTACTACTGCTACAACTACAAGTACTACTACTACTACTACTACTACTACTACTACTACTACTACTACTACCACTACTACTACTACTACTACTACTACTACTACTGATACTACTACTTCTACTACTACTACTACTAGTACTACTACTACTATTACTTCTACTACTACTAGTACTACTACTACTACTAGTACTACTACTACTACTAGTACTACTACTACTACTACTACTACTACTACTACTACTACTACTACATGTACTACTACTTCTACTACTACTACTACAACTACTACTACTACTACTACTACTACTACTACTACTACTACTACTACTACTACTACTACTACTACTACTACTATACTTCTACCGCGTATTTTACAAGTTTCTCTACAACGTATGTTCATAGCATCTTTATCACGAACAAGAAAACTAGCATAGAGCGAAGCCAAATTAGTTTAAGAATTTAGATCATAACATTTATCGCCCAGAATTGTAATAATTCAACTAAATTACAACCGTTTGTCGGATGTGTTTGTTTGCTTGTTGGTTTTTTTGTTGTTCCAAATGTTCATTTGCACGAAATAAAATAAACATCCTTAAAGCGTTGAATTAGTTAAAAGAAAAGTTACTAAACGTAGCAATAATGCATGTGCTATGCATTGATTAAATATGTAAATTACAAATGAACAAAAGATTATATTAAATACATTTTTCTGTAATAAATACAATATATTCGGTACAATATATTGGTAGCTTTGGTTTCATGTATCGAAATTTATTGTTTCCTTTGTTTGAAGAATTGGTCACACCATGGATGAAAAACAAGAGAAACTTCTACGGCAGAAGCGTGTTGATATTGTAACTGACCTTGAGCCGCGTGGTATTGTCCTTGACACGTTGTATGAAGACGGCGTTCTGACAGAGAATGACGTCGAACTCGTATCGTCTGCTCCTACGAGGAAACAACGCTGCCACGTGCTCCTTCAACTTCTGCCAACTCGCGGCCCGGTTGCCTACGGGTCATTTCAAAAGGCATTATTGGCGGGAAAATACGATTTTCTGGTGGATAAGCTGGACGATCAACTTAATGTTGCAGAAGAAAATGAAAATACACGGGAAAACAAAAAATGTGAATTGTGTCTCAGTTTTCTTCAGAGAATAGTTGGTTGCCATTCGACTACGAATTCTAAACTATTGGCGTTGCTCAACGAACATTGTTGTTCGTTTTTGGACAACGTTGAACCTCATGACGTCATCGACCGACTGTTTCAGGATGGAATTCTGGTAAACGATGACCTTGACACAATACTGAGTTGTTCAACCAGACGAACTCGCTGTGAGACATTGTTTTTACTTCTTCTCAATTTTGAAACGTGTGTGATTGACAGTCTTGCGGCATCTCTTTCGAAAAAATACGGCTTTTTAGTCGAAAAGGTTGCGAGTTTAAAAAGTGTCCATAAACACGAAATGTGTTCCACGTCGACCTCTCAGCGAACTACTCATGACACGGCTTTAAAAGAGTACGACTTTACCAGCGAGCACGGCGCGAAACGAATGATCCCACCATGTAATCTCGATACAACTGCCGTTGATAATGTTCCGTATACGGCCTCGGGGTGGAGAGTGCAAAACACTGAAACGAGCAGCGATGTCATTGATGGGTCGGTTCCAGGTTCAGTTGAGGCCAGTCGTATACACAACGCCAGAAGCGTCAACAAGCATCCACATCGCAATGGCGCTGATGTAATAACAAATCTAAAGTCCAATAAACCTCGACACAAACTGGAGGAAAACGATCGTCATGATAAGCGAGATACCAAAGTTGACACAAAATTGTCAGGCAATGAACAACAATCGAATTGCGCAGTTGCGCTGCAATGCGGTGCGCGGGAAATTATACCAAAACAAGCCACGGCCATTACGTCAGAGAAAACAAGCAAGCGAATTCACGTGGCTTTCAACTTTCTTAGCACGTTGATCAACCAAGGCCAGTACGAGAAATTTGAAAGCTTCTCAAACCAATTGAAAGCGTCGTGTTCGTCAAATAACGACCTCATGTGCATTCTGGGATACCTGCACGCCAGTCGAGACCTGTTCCGGACCGATTTCGATTCCGCGAAAAAACACATCTGTGAAACCATGAAACTCGTCCCCAAGACTTCGAACCCACGCTACTTTGCTTTAGAACTGTTTACCGCGAAGACTCGAATGTACATAACCCAGAAGAAGCTGACAAAGTTGCAGGAGACCTTGGACGAGGCGATGATGATTCTGGAAACAGATCCGGTCGGTTGTACCGGACGCGCCGCCGGGTGGTTATATTTGAACGACGGCCGTAGTAAAACTACTCAACTCACGTGTTTGAATCTCAGTAAGACGAGCGCTTTCCACGCATATAATCGCTTATTTAACGGGGCAAAAACAAGCTTTCAGCGCGCCATGACGAACTTCCAACGTGACGGAGGGAAGGACGGCCCATTCGGATTCGGTTACGCCCTCTGTCGCCTTGCCATTCTTCTGTTGCGCTGTGGAGACAACGGTCTGACCATGGATCAGATTAAGCCTCCGAAGGAAGATGTCATATCCGCCGGAAGTTACATAACTCAATTAGAAAACTCAGACATCCCTATTCCGAAAATACTCGAAATGCATTTCCGTTTGGCAAAGTGTGACTACCAATTTCGTTGCAACAATTTCGTGCGCGCACTTGAACACGCCAACATAGCGCGTGACCTCGCCGTTGAGTTAAATATGCTAGAGTTCACTGAGCATGCGCAAAATCGGGTGACATATCTGCAGACGAAAGCACTGTTTGGAGTTATTGCCCCTGACATAGATGAAGACGAGGCGAAACGAGTGCTTTTTGAAGAAACTTCTGCAAGTGGAAGTTGTTCCGAATAAAGCTACATCCTTCGTTACCGCCTAAAATGTAAACCTATTCGTCTTAAGTATCAAAAAAGTACTGCACTATATCAGAAAGCTAAATCATAACATGTTTTCACTGTGCTTAAATACGTTGTAAACAAATTCTTAGTTGCTTAAAACAACAATGAAAGTTATTGTTTTCGATGTGATGTGGCTGGTATAATCACAAGAACACATAATACATAAAATTAACTATAACGCGCTATTGAAAGTTTCGTTTCTATTTCCAGTTATGAGCTAACGTGTTATTGCACCAAATCTCGTCCCTCTGACATGAGATTTCTTGTATTGTTTGACTTGTCGCAATCATGAACTCGCTTTTTGCAGTTCTGACTGTACAGGATTTATTGTGTATAGATGCTTGTTATATCTGCTGTTTTAGTTGATTTTATTGCCCATACATTTATCGCCAAATACATTATTATATAGAACTATTTATATAAATACACTGATGTGATCATTGATGTTGATATTTTCTTTTCTGAGCCCCACTGTTTTCCAGAGAAAGAATTCTGAACACAGCTTTTGACGATTCTGTTATTTGATATCCTTATTTTGGGAAACCACTGTTGTAACTTGACGAACATAGCACCCACAAAAGCTATAGCCAAAATATCTTCTTATTTTTTTATTTTATTATATTAGTATTATTTTAGATATAACTGTTATTTTAAACGTTCAAACAAACTTATAGTCGTTTACTTTAAAAAAAAACTGCAATTAAAATTGGCGAAAAGTTCAGCAAACACGTGTATTTTACAAAAATACGGAAATTCTTTGTACATATATTCTAGGCTTGGTGGATTATTTACCTAACTATCACTATCAACTAATAAACGAAAACAAGAGAAGACTAAAATCACAAAAGTAGAGTTCAAATCTGTTTTCTGAGACAACCAATATGGCAAGCGAAATGCACATTAATTCCTTAAACCACGGTTAAACAGTTAACTATATAGTTAAGAGACTTTGAACCCGGGTTCAAAGTGCCGTTTGCACATTAATTCCTTAAACCCGGTTTCAAGTCTTTGAACCGCGGTTTAAAGTGTGTCTAAAAATAGATACAAATCTGTTATCTGAGACAACCAATCAGCGGAGCTGCAACCAAAATAAGAAGGTAAATGCCGCGACTTCATTGGTTATCTCTTAACTATAGGGTTAAGAGACTTTGAACTGCGGTTCAAAGTCTTAAACTGCGGTTAAGAGGCGCGGAATGCACACTAAATTATTTAACAGTTAATTATATAGTTAAGAAACTTTGATCCCGAGTTCAAAGTGCCGTATGCACATTAATTCCTTATTAGTCCTCTCTTAACTATAGGGTTAAGAGACTTTGAACTGCCGTTCAAAGTCTTAAACTGCGGTTCAAAGTCTTAAACTGCGGTTCAAAGCCTTAAACTGGGGTTAAGACGCCCGCAATGCACATTAATTATTTAACAGTAAACTATAGGGTTAAAGGGATCTTTTAACGTTTTGGTAAATTGACAAAATTGAAAAAAGTTGTTTCAGATTCGCAATTTTTCGTTTTAGTTATGATATTTGTGAGGAAACAGTAATACTGAACATTTACCATGGTCTACTATAGCCATTATATGCATCTTGTGATGATTTAAAAACCTGAAAATTATAAAGCGTTGCAACGCGAAACGATTGAATAATTTGGAGAGCTCTGTTGTTGTCGTTTAATTTTGTGAAACTACGAAGATTGCTTATATAAAGTATAAAATACGTTTTCCATTCATACGTGGCAGGATGAGCGAGCGGTCTAATTGGTTTTTACTCCAGGACTCCGGTGGTCACTGGTTCGAACCCTGCTGCGGGCTACTTTTGTTTTTCCTTTTTTATTATATTATTGATTTTTTACTGGAGCTTTTTAGATCCAATGTTTACATTTATCAAAATAAAGCATTTAATGACAACTTCAAAACATGCCAAAATCTGTGAAAAGGCCCCTTTAAGAGACTTTGAACCCGAGTTCAAAGTGCCCTTTGCACATTTATTGCTTAAACACGAGTTCAAGAGTTTGAACCGCGGTTCAAAGTGTGTCTAAAATTAGATGCAAATCTCTTATCTACATAATTCAGAGACAACCAATCAGCGGAGATTTAACCACAATTAGAAGGCAAATGTCAAGATTGCATTGGTCGTTTCTTAACCATATAGTTAAGAGACTTAAAACCGCGGTATTTTGACCGATTGTAATTATTTAGGGTAATCGTTTTACGTCTGAACGCCCGTTATAAATTAATGTGCAAACGGCACTTTGAACCCGGGTTCAAAGTCTCTTAACTATATAGTTAACTGTAAAAACGTGGTTTAAGGAATTAATGGGCATTTCGCTTGCCATAAGGGTTATACTTAGAATAATGTGTTTTTTTTATAATTATATAGCACTGCTGTAGATATGATTTTGAACGTGTGCACGCTTTTGTTTCAAACACAGATACATGCACATGATTAAAACAAAGATTATGTTGCATCATATTCATCTCGTAAAATAAAAACAGCACTTAATGCTTAATAAAATAAGATGTTAGTTAGTCTTGTTTATTTTGCAATTCGCCGGAATCTAAAAAAATAAATAAAACATACTGTAAATTGCTTTACTTTTCAAAGATGGATGCAAGTTTTTAGTCCTTTGTCTTTAAAGAATAAAAAATGGAAAATACACTTCCGGTGCCGGGAATCGAACCCGGGCCGCCTGGGTGAAAACCAGGAATCCTAACCACTAGACCACACCGGAGACTACCATATTTGGCGGAAAGTTTATAGATAATCATATTAAACGCATTAAGTACAACGCTGAACACTTTCTTATATCATTTTTGTTTGTTTAGTTTGTAATTGTTCATTTTTACACGTGTAAACTTTTATATCAATATATTTGGCCTTTGTGCGACTAATATTTCATTTCAGGTAAACAAACAAAGATAACTCCTACACAGCGTCGTACAATGTCTACTCGGAGTTGTCTATCATCAATATTTGAAAGGCTTCTTTTATTGCATGAAATCCCGTCAGCAATCTCAATTATTGTTACTACAGCAAACATTCTACCGGAAGACGCTTAGTTTAAGTAAGTCACGTGACGACATGTCTCACCAGGCAAGCCCATTATTTATCATTGTTTCGACATGCTTTACGTTCACATGTTATTAGTCACTGCAGTACATCTGCTCACGACAGTACGATAATAATATTCATTTCTGCGTGGCAAAAAGGCAATATGATGTCCAATTTTCATTTCGGTAAGTTGTAAACACTTGTCTGTTTCCGTCCGCTACATAATGCTCAATCGTTCATTGTCGGAGCGGGTACTACTTAAATGTACTCAGGGAACTATACTTAAATGTACCCCGAGTACGGAAAATTTACGGGTTAGTTTATAAGGAGAACAAATTCATGTATATGGTGTCAATAAGTGTCCCTTAAAACATCATTTCCCGTATATATCGTAACGTACTTCACATTTTCTCGTTTAACAGTCTCCGTTATGATTGCGTTATGATTGGTACCAGTATTTATGAAATGCAAATAGCATCGAGCAAAACTATTTCGGATTATTTTCTATATACAGTACATGTATTTACATGACTTTCAGCACTTGGTCTGAGCGCATTTTTTTGTCAGGCGAACAAATATAATACGTGAAAATCGACAAAAAGAATTCATATCATCATAATTTATGTACGTTTCATCTTTTTTATTATTAATTGTGTCTACATCAAATAGAGCGTTGAAGTAACATTTTAAATGCATTATTGTCCCGTTGTATTTTGTCATTGTGTTTTCCAATTAATTCGTGTCCTTCACCTTTCAGTTTTTTTTGTTATATATGTTTTCAAATGATGATGATGATGATGATGATGATGATGATGATGATGATGATGTTGATGATGATGATGTTGATGATGATGATGATGATGATGATGATGATGAGGATGATGAGGATGATGATGATGATGATAAACTGAGGCTGAAAAGTGGTTTACTTTCCGCCCAATTCAATCTGTTGTTATTTTTGTCTCACTTCAGACAAACGTTCCACTTCGCATTCCGCCGCATTCAAAGTTGAGGGACATATTCCTAGAAGAAGACACTCTGACGCTTTGGAAGCCATCGGTGGACAGCCGCCAATACTACCTGATTCCCGGAAGTGTGCAGGACGGTGATCTAACGCCGGTACTGCAGACGTACTACACAAAGTTTGATTGCGTTACAAGCATTCTCACTTTTGATGACGCGGTGCCCATATTCGCCAGTCAGAGCACAAGTCTGCGCCCGACCGATGATTACAGTGTGCTACGGGATTACCATAAAATCCGGGGACTCTGGTTTAAACCGGATATAGAGGAACAGCTGGGTCCGGAAGAAGAGACGACCCTGGGAAACATAAAGCTGTCGATTGCGTTAGCGAAGTACGAGAATGAAAGCATTTTTAGTAACATGAATATATATTTTCTAGAAGTTTTGGATTACCCTGCAGAAGACAAATCCGTTTCTCGTCTGCTCGTTACGAAAACGCGCCACACCGAGTTCGAGTCGTACGACATGTTCAAGCAAGGCGGACCCGTGTACATGAAGAAAAACAGTGATGTCGACGGAGATATCGACATCCACTATCTCCGCGTCTGCCACAACTTTACCGGCCGGAAGTGGCGTCACGAGGTGGAATTCATGTTAGAGGAGGATCCCTGGCCCATGTGTAAAATCATCCCGGTAAACAACCGATGCCGGAAGCGGCCGACGATCACGGTCGTCCGCGATCTGGGGATCAGTCTGCCGTGTCGTTATATGGGCGCCACCTGGCGGGAAACGCTGGCCGGCTTGTTCGTCTGGTCATTGCGTACGTATATCGTCTGGCTGATTTTCGAACGTCTGCACGACAAGGTGAAGAACGCGCTCGACAAGGCTACAAACCACGTGAATATCAGAGAAGTCATCCACACTGAATGCCCAGTCGTCTGCAAGTCTATGTTCGAAACCTATGAAATTCTTTCGACGTTTATCGCTAAATGTGAAAATGAACAAGACCTCAAAGACCTTTTGGACATTTTCTTGTCGCTGCATAAATGTGACGAGGGTAACTGTTCGCTGGTTTCTCTGAAGTCACTCAACGCTGCCCACGTGCTTCCTGGTATCCTCTTCTTGTTGGAGAAGACAATCGCATGCGCATCTCCACAGTTCCGATTTGAACTGACCTCAACTATCATGCCTTGGTCGGTCATGGGCTATTATTGCTCCGATTTGAAAATCCGCAGTCACCGCAAGATGGTGATCTTTATCAGTCAACTTCCGGGAATCAACACGGACCTGGAGCCGCGCGCGTTGTCGCCGACGCCCTTCTTTACTGGCGGCGATCCAAGCTCCGGTTACGGCAGCGCCCCCGTGACTCCAAATACGCTGTTCGCGACGTCAGTCCACTTTCGGCGACGGAGAAGCTCCCAAATGTCGTCTGTGTCCAGCCTTGAATCTCCGTGAAAAAATAACAATAAAACTTGATTGTGCTTTAAGAACATGTGAAAATGCCCTATTTATATCTATGGATGTATTGTATGAAAATGTATATATTCACGTTTGACAGATTTACCCATTAACGATTTCGTGTTTTATCTGATTTAGTGCCTTTTTGGCATGTATAAGTGGCGAATTAGGCATATTATGTAATAGTTGTGTGTGTGTGTGTAAGTAAGGAGCCATTCGAGATTTTTATTGGCCGTAAGTTATCATGTCAGAGCAAAAATATTCCATTGAATTTAAAAGCAAAGTTGTGGATGAATGGAAAGTGTGCATTGTACTGTGCTTTTTTAATTCAAAGATTTGAAGAGGGAGTTGTAGGAGGAGAAAGAACGGGAGGTAGAAAAGAAGGTAAGAGTGGACAATACCACCAATGTAAAAAGTCTTTCTTACAAGTAACAAATTCATATTAATGAGAAAATTCTATAGTTACCAGAGGTATCGTCTCAGGCTATATTGAATTCAGGAATGCCTCCCAAAAGTGCGAGTATGTTGCAGAGGTAGTTCTCAAGCTCTATTATCGCTGCAAACTCATTTGAATTCGGGTGGGCAACCATAGCAATATATGAACAACTGGAAGAGGCTATACTCCGAAGACTATATGCGGATAAGAAACGTAGAGGAAAGACAACATTCTAGAATTGATTAATTTAAGAGAACGGCAGAGACTCCATGAAACCCTCGCCACAACGACAGCTTCATAAAGATCACATATTCAGGAAGTGTACAGGCTAAATGTTATATAAAAAAGATATGCCTCGCTTTGGGAATAGCGGGCTTAACGCATGTGCGTAAAGTGTCGTCCCAGAATAGCCAATGAGGTGTGCACAGGCTGATCAGGGACGATAATTTCCGCCTTGACTTGATTTTAAGTCTCATTAGAGACTTGCTTTAAGCTAAAATGTTCTTAAAAGTGGAAAGTTTCGACCCTGAATAGCCTACGCGGACTGCACATGCTTATATGACATTTCACGTACATGCATTAAGTCCGGATTTCCCAGAGCATAATTTGTGAATCTGAAAACTCCGTTAAATGTGCATGTATGCAGCTCTTTCTATTAAACAGTGTTATTTTATCAGGCATCGTGCTTTACACGAATATTTTTATAGCACAACTGAACAATTCACTTGTATGGCTGTCTAATATAGGGCTTTTTTGTGTTTGGTGCTTAAATATATAGTATATTGCTATACATGTATATATATTACTAAACATTATGAAATGTATTCGTTCTTAATATTTATTTACTATTTAAATTGAAACGTTTTTTTGCTTTGTTGGAAATTATTTTGGTTTTATCCCACTTGTGTTTATATTGTTATCACAGCTTTAATACAAAAGCATGCTTATCTTTTTAGATAACCCTCGAATACATTCGCTGACTGCGATCAGATTTCTCCTTGCCATATATTATGCTTAATACATCTCTGACACCTGAAATAAGGACGGAATTGCATTTGACGTGAATATATGCGTACAGACTGTTGTTATGTTTATTCTCGTTTGATTATTGAAACTGCGACAGTCTGTCTTCGAAAACGATCACTTTTTGAAGACCGAGCGCTTGCCTTGATCAATAACACTATTGTTGATGACGCTGAATCTATAAAGATAAGAACATTGCAAATGATTATCTGCGAAAACGGAAATTATTTATTGCGAGTGAGCTGGTGCTATTTCATAGAGAAAAAACAACAACTTTACTGTCACCGTATTGTTGATGCGTTTTAATCAACATACCGATAATGCAAGCTTTGTTGAATGCTTTTAAACAGAAACCACATTTGGACATGCTTCACACCAGGGCCGTAAGCAGGATTTTTTTACTAGGGGGCCCAACCGGGGAGGGTGCGGGAGGGGTCTTCCCTCCCTATTTTGGCACTTTTCAAGGTGAATTTAAATGCCTAACCCTTTAACACTTAAATATGTATTTTGACGCATGTGTGGTCCCTTAGAATGTTACATTTTATTAAATACCTTTCTTACTAGATTCAAGTTTTAAAGGCTTCATTTCCAACCCTCAGATAATGATAAGCAGCAGACAGCATAAAACCTGAACAGACTGCAAGTTACTCCTGTATCATTTGCTTCCATTCGCTGCTTGTCTTTCCTTGGCCAGATAAAACACGTGTTACATTGACCTTCGATAGATGAAGCATTCAGGATCCCAAGGGGTAATTGACTGATCGGGGATGTGTGTACATGCGATAAGAAAACATTGCCTAGGGGCCTGTCTCTACTGGGGAGTAAATTATCGCTAATGCCCTTCTTAATTAGGGACAATAAAACATATCTCCTCTTTGTATTGAGAGAAAGTGTACTGTGGACCCTTTTATCTGAGAAAACTTGCAGTAGGCCCAATTATTTATATTAAAAAATAACTAGAAAGGCAGCTGTGGGTGGGGGACCCTGGCCCTAGGGCCCACGGCCTGCGTACGCATAATACGATACGTACACGACCTTAATGTACTGTTACCATGAGCAATTGTTACTAGGAAAGCAATGACGGCTATTCTGTTTTCCAGACGGTTAGTTTCATTAATCGATAAACTTATCCATTCAAATGGGAGTTGGAAAACAGATTTTTTTCGTCTACAAATAAAAACGATTTCGCACAGAAGTTAAACGAAGACATAGCGTGAACACAAATCGTGAGTCCATTTAGCGTCTTGTTTCAAGATACAAAGATACATTTTTCACATTACGCGGCAGTGAGTGAAAGCCATTTTCAACTTTATATCAGGCGGACGCTGGTGAGCAATGAACGCTCACCTAAGACACTGTAGTTCAATCGAAAAATGAGCCTTGTTCTGAGAAATCTGGGCATAATGCATGTGCGTAAAGTGTCGTCCCAGATTAGCCTGTGTACTTTACGCACATGCATTAGGCCCAGTTTTCTCAGAACACGCCCCAAATACTCCAGAACCCTGGTGTGCGGCTATTAAGCCTTTTTGCATAATCTGAACACATCTTGCTTTATAAGTCTATGCGAAACATTCCACTCGTATGCATGAAGCTGCTTTATATGAACATCTTAGTAGAAGGCCACTACCTGATAATATAAGACTTCTAGATGATGCTAATTATCAAGATACTCGGCTTCACAGTTTCTGGCGAAATTTTTACAGGTATTCATATAAGCTATATAAATCAATGTAAAACAGTGACCTTATAAAAACAAAATATAGGTCCCTGTGTAAAATTGGTGAACTCAGTGGCAATTTTTTACCCCAATATCATTATTTATAACAAACTTTCTATATGATCTCTCGATGATGCTACACGAAAAAAAAGAAATCCTTAGAATCGACGGTTTAATAGAAGAGTTTGAAGATATCTTCAACTTAAAACTAGTGATCCCCGGGACGGGGCATGCTTTATACCCTGGTGAATTATTTAAACAACCTTTGTAGGGGACCTCTAGTTGGTGCTTCATAAATTATAAGAAACCCTTCGTTGTCTTACCGTTTCGGACAAATTTTCAAAGGCCTACCCCATATAAGCCTTAGTAAAACTGAGACCCCGCGCCAGTTTCACCAGAAGAGCATAATTTTAAGGAAAATTGACCACCTTGGGAACATTCCTGGGAAGTGTCGTCAATTTTTGTCCAGTGGTTTATTAGATGTCTTTTGAAGTTTGAAGAGACACACCATGGCCGCAAGCACGCGAAGGACATACATGATGGTATTACCATGTGCACGTAACGCTCAGGCACGTCACAGACAGACATATGATGGTATTACCATGTGCACGTTATGCTCAAGCACGTCACGGACAGACATATGATAGTATTACCATGTGCACGTTATGCTCAGGCACGTGACGGACAGACATATGATTGTATTACCATGTGCACGTTATGCTCAGGCACGTCACGGACAGACATATGATGGTATTACCATGTGCACGTTATGCTCAGGCACGTCACGGACATACATATGATGGTATTACCATGTGCACGTTATGCTCAGGCACGTCACGGACATACATATGATGGTATTACCCCTGAGCACGTAGTCAGGCACGTCACGGACAGACATATGATGGTATTACCATAATACGTTATGCTCAGGCACGTGACGGACAGACATATGATGGTATTACCATGAGCACGTTATGCTAAGGCACGTGACGAACAGACATATGATGGTATTACCATGAGCATGTTATGCTCAAGCACGTGACGGACAGACAGATGATGGTATTACCATGAGCACGTTATGCTCAGGCACGTGACGAACAGACATATGATGGTATTACCATGAGCATGTTATGCTCAGGCACGTCACAGGCAGACATATGTTGGTATAACCATGTGCACGTTATGCTCAAGCAAGTCACGGACAGACATAAAAATTATGATGGTATTACCATGAGCACGTTATGCACGTGACGAACAGATATATGATGGTATTACCATGAGCACGTTATGCTCAGGCACGTCACGGACAGACATATGATTGTATTACCATGAGCACGTTATGCTCAGGCGAGTAAAAACACGCCTTATAACAGATGCCAACCACCGAAGTAGGTACTAAAGAAAATTCAAATTTCGCGAAATAACTATTCTATTTCAAATCGTTTTCCAAAATCTCCAATGTTTATAACATTTCCATTTTTGTAATTAGAGTACTGGGCATTTCTGTATGAATTTGAACATCTGCTGATGCACCAAGAATGAAGATGTACTAAATAAATCAGTCATGCATATTAGGCCACAACGAATTGATAATTTGCGAATAACTTATGGCCCCCAAACTATGAAGACATTAGTTTAAACCTATTTATTTTAGCTCGATTGCATCGAAAGCCTTAGGCTTATATAAATGCTCTCGAGACATTGAAGTGAGAGCGAGCAAAATCAAGATTTGTTTATTATATTCTCGACTGTATTTAATATAATCAGGAGTGTAAGGTTCAAAATAATGTTATTGTGTACTTGTTTGTTTGAACACTTCAGCAAAACGCAATACGCCAATTAAACTCCACAGCTTTGTTCCATTAACTGTTTAGCGAAAAATAAAGTTTGTCTACTTTATTTAAGATTAAACAAAATGAGTTTGGATGAAGAAGACCATGCTTAAGTAATAAAGATTTGTTTATTTTAATTTGCTGGCAAATCCATCAATTATGTTCTCATTTTGTTGTGTAATTATATTAAGGGAAAATAGGCATTTATATTGTGTCTATTCAAACATTCAATAATTTCTGTCCACAATACCCCTTCAAGACAAATCTATTGGTAATTAATTTCAGAATAAGGTGTGATTCTTGTATGGGTGTGAAGCTATTTTATTGCATATGGACATGTTCAGCAGACATAAGCTCAGCTAAGACATTGAGCCACACTCTAAAAACATTTCTTTTTAAATGTGCATAAGCCTGCCTTGTGTCTTCACCAATAATCACATTCTGAACCAAATGGATTTTGTACAGAGATTTCGCTTACATGAAAACAAATTCATGTGTCACTGATTGGCCTGTGAGGCTCATATCAAAGCACCATAATTTATATTTCTAAATACAGAAGTAAAAAACAAAGCAGTGAAGTGTTAACCATTTAATTTTAAGATTTGCTAAATGAGTGACCAAACTGGAAACAATATATGCTGCTAGTGTCTCTATGAAGCATACAAAAAAACAATGGTTCTATTAAATAAACAGCAACATAAACAAATTTGGTTTCTCTTCAAATTATGAACTTTACTTTCAACATTATAAAAATATAAAATTTAGTTATTGTAAGCAAGTATTTAACATCTGATAAACAACTGAAATTTTCACTGAAATGATCTATAAAGAAATTCTATTCACATGACAACTACATCAAGCAATGCATTTCAAAATATTGAAATGGCTTCAAAGCTTATAAAACTGACAACATAAAATGTTATTAAGCACAACATATAGGTCATATACTGTTGGCAGGAAAACAACACAAACAAGTTCTTAACATGTTTAATATAGCACATTGAAGAGCTTTACTTGATTTTATATTAAATAACAAAGCACTTGTAAAAAGAGATGTGTGTGATTTAAAAAAACAAATCAGTGACAAATTAACCAATAGAAACTTAACTGGAAATGAGATTTCCTGAAGTATTGAAAAATTAATATCACAGAAAAGACAAGTACCTCTTTCTTTAACGGACTAATATGCTGTTGAAAATGAATCATTACATAATATATACACAGATCACAAGACATTCTGGACATTCAATAAATGTGTGTGTATTGGAAACAATGAACAACAAGACAACAGCCTTCAATGAAAACCAACTAAGACATTCTTTTACATCTAAATATCTTGATATTAAACTGGTAATTAAAGTTTGATCATATCCCTTTTCAGTTGAGAAAAGTATATCAGACTGACAAATGTTAAGCAGCTAACTTATTTTTTTTGTAAAGTGGTAGTTTTAATATTAAAAATGAATAATTAAATATAAGAAATGCAAAGCACAACATGCAAAAATTGAAAAGCACATATTTGTTCTTCATCATACAACCCGATACCGTCATACGTTATATCATGATTTAATTTTAAACGACTACACCAAATTTAACAAGTCAAGGAAGATTTTAAAAACCCGTTCAATTAAGATCACATTTTTTGTTAACAAGAGTTTTTCACCACTGTTAGTTTTTCATTCAGACTGTCTTACAAAGCGAGTCTATGATTTTTTCAGTTTTCCACTTGCTGATCATCTTGCTGTGCATCGGATGTCCAGAGAGTAAGGTTATCCCGTAATAATTGCATTATCAACGTACTGTCTTTGTAGGATTCTTGGTCTAAACTATCTAACTCAGCAATAGCATCATCGAAAGCGCCCTTGGCAAGATGGCAGGCCTTATCGGGAGCATTTTGAATTTCATAGTAGAACACAGAAAAGTTCAAAGCCAAGCCTAATCGGTTAGGATGGGTTGGTGGCATCTTCTCCTTTGCTGTATCCATAGCAGCGATGTATGCCTTCTCAGCCTCATCTTGGACTTTCTGCTTCAAATCCTCATGAGTATACTCAGCCTTATACCGGAAGTAATCTCCCTTCATTTTAAGGTAGAACACTTGGCTTTCACTCGACGTTGACTTCGGAATAAGGTATTTTTCCAAAAGCTCCAACACCTCGCCGCAGATTTTATCCAGCTCTTGCTCGATTATTTCGCGGAATTTCTTTGTCAGCTGAGCTTTCAGAGAATCAGAGTCCTTCTCTTTTGCCTCGATCATCGAGAACATTCGCCAAGAAGAACGTCTGGCACCAACCACGTTCTTGTACGCAACAGACAGCAGATTCCTCTCTTCCACACTTAGTTCGCCATTTTCCTCTTTATCGAGCATTTCAACGACTTCGCGCATTGCTTTTGCCATGTCATCGAACCTCTCACCTTGTTCGGCCAACTTGGCCCATTGGACACGGTTTTCGCGGTCAGTCATCTTGATTCTTGAACGTCAGATGCACAATTGCAAAGAAATAAAAATTCTAGTCAGTCGGCAACACGCTTCCTGTTTCGGTTGTGTTTTAGTAGCGGAAGTGACTCAAAGCCCCGTAATTACCGCGAAGCAGATAAAATGTGTAAAGTCAGGCTCAAAAATATGGTACCATGACATACCAGTCAATAATGCACAGCACGATATACTTCCGGTCAGGTTGACGGTTTATTTTTTAAATTAATAATTGGAAATATGTAACCTTATAATGATTTTTTCGCAGCAATAGTTATTTTTATTTATTTAACAACATGGTATTATATATTTCAACCCCGATAAATATGCATTTAGCCTAAATGGACCTTATTTTTCATACAATAATATCGATCGTATTTTAAGGGGCCTTTTCACAGATTTTAGCATGTTTTGAAGTTTGTCATTAAATGCTTTATATTGATAAATGTAAACATTAAATTTTAAAAGCTCCAGTAAAAAATCAAAAATAAAATTTAAAAAAGGAAAAAAAAAGTAGCCCGCAGCAGGGCTCGAACCAGTGACCCCCGGGATCCTGAAGTAAAAAACGCATTAGCCAACTGAGCTATCCCGCCAAGCATAGATAGAATGCGTACTTTATACGTTATATAAGCAATCTTCGTAGTTTCACAAAATTAAACGACAACAACAGAACTCTCCAAATTATTCAATCGTTTCGAGTTGCAACGCTTTATAATTTTTAGGTTTTTAAATCGTCAAAAGATACCTATAATGGCTATATTAGACAATGGCAAATGTTCAGTAATACTGTTTTCTTACAAATATCACAACTAAACCGAAAAACAACTTTTTTCAATTTTGTCAATTTACAAAACCGTGAAAAGATCCCTTTAAATTACGGATTGAATTCATTTACGTAGCATCTTTTAATGTATCTTCTGGTGATAATATGCCCACTAATTTCTTGTTTACTTGCACTCCTCATGTTGGACGGTATATGGAGTCCATGGGCTGCCCGATGTTTTTAGTTGTTGTTTGATACAGATTTGTCTTAGTGTAGAAACTCGTGCTTATCAAGGGTTGCTTGGAAAGTTGGGAACATTCACGGAAACCAAATACAAACACTTGTCAGAGAAAGAGATGCGGTACAGAGAAGGGCGACCACAAAGGGGGCAATATAGATCTTTGAATCTACAACGTATTATACACAATCCGTGTCTGTAACCAAGCTACTAAATAAGATGTCATATGTGTATCAGTTTATAATATAGTCAAACTTATTCCGCCGAGAAATATTCAGCAATTTCATTCTTATGTCGTGTTATTAGTATTGAAATTTCATATCTTGTTTATAGTATGTGTATTCCCCTTAGTTACATGTGTTGTTAAAGATTTTTTAAAGAGACTTGCTCACAGATTATCGTATTTAAAAAAATGTTATTGCATATGTTAACTAACAAATATAATATCGGTGTATAATCTTAAATACTTACAATAGTAAGAAAAAAAGTTGAATTATACATACCGCCTTCCACCGAATGCGAACCTGGAACATCTGGAAGCAAGCACAAGTGCGTAACAACAGCGCCACGTACGAAGGCTTTAGTTATTTCTCCACATATTACAAAAACAAACAAACAAGAGAGTTACAAACATTTTATTTTTGACCGATTTTGAATGATAATTATCCATTTATGCAACACCCTTTGAAACTTTTATCTTAGTAAGGAGTGATATTTTGGTTGATACCACTTAATGTATATATTCTTTTTTACTCAAAGACAATTATTTTGAAAATCGTCATTTTCGCCAAACTGTGAACAAGCCTCGTTAAGCTGTGATTTGCCATATGACAAGTCATTGTTCATTCAACTTTCAACAATGTCGTTCTGTTATTGCTTTTATATGTTTCTATATTTAAATATTATATCTTTGTGTAGTACTTGCACATTGTATTAAAAGTGCATTTTAACTGTTAACTGATTACATTTATATATGTAATAATCATATTCTTTGGTTTAAAAAAATAAATAATTTATGACGGTTTAATTGTAAAATAACATGCGGTTTCTTTTAAATTTCAATAATAAATACATGCATGTATATACGTTTTGATCACAGTTGAATACATTTTGATCAAGTACGTTTTTATAAAAGAAGAATTCGACCAAATCTCTAGTGAGTTAAGTTAACTATGATATTAACACTACACAATTTATAACAGGAAACGAAAAGGGTGCCTGTCCATTTAATGGATTACGGTACGTTGTTAATTCTCTGATCTTAGTGGTTATAATTTAGAGTTTATTCCAGACAATATAAAGAAGTGAAACTCCAGCTGCTGGAGCAGTATTGAATTTTCATTAAACACAATTAGTAGGTCCTTTATTTAAGGCAAGTGACCGATTGCCCAAACAGTACAAAACAGCACAATACAGCACAATACAAACAGACTTAATTGTTTTATAAATTTATACGCGCAAATCAGCTGTCTATATATAATCGGTTAATATATTTAAACAATAAATTGGTTAAACAAATTGCAATACATTTTAATCACAGAGTATTAAACTTGTTCGGCCATTCTGAGAGTCATGGGATCCCTTCCTATCGGAGCGAATTATCTCCATACACTTACTAACTGGAACACTGTACAACATCTCCCCTTACGATTAAATATAAATAAAGAATACAGACAGTTAGACAGGCTATTGAGATTTGTGCACAAGAACATCGCCTTAATTCAAGTATGCACATTATTTTCTGTAACGTAACAAGGTATATTAACATAACATTACATTAAAAATACACATTTAAGAATACAAACAATGATAAACAATACCGTGACACACGACAGTTATTTTGTCATTAGCATTCTTAAATTATGTAATGTTAAATGTTTTGGACGATATAATTATAACATAATATATGATTATTTTATTACCACTCGGTCCACTCCTGATGATTAACCCAATATAAATGAGCAGATCAACGCACATGCTCAATTTTGATATATTATAATTACACTTTAATAATTTTAAATTGTCAAACTAAGTGATAAGAACGATATACGATGACCTTTGACCTAGTGATCCGAAAATGGCTGTGGCGTGTAGAACTCATCAACGTACAGCTACATATGAAGTTTCAATTTTGTAGGTTGAAGAACTTTCATTTTAGAACCAATGTTCAAATGCCTGAAAAGGTTAACAAAATGTTAACACATTTTAGGGTAGGGGTGTCCCGCTGAGACTTTCGAAATGTGACCCATTTTTATACCGGAACTCTGATAAAGTAGACCCATTTTGATACACGATTTTTGAAAAAGCATACCCATTTGTATACGATACCGTTGAGAAAGTGAGCCCATTTCAATACAAGAAGTTTGATAAACTGGACCCATTAAAATACTAGAATTTAATAAAGTGGACACATTTCATACTAGAATTTTAATCTCTTTCATATCAATACAGTATACTTATTTTGCTATTATATCTTTCCCGCTACTGAAATTTACTTTTTAATACCCATTAATATACAAGAATGACATTTATCATACTCATTTTGATACTGATACTTTCAAATCTGTATGCATTTACATACAAGCAAATTTCTGATTTCACTACCCATATATTTACTTAGATGCTCAAAACCATACCCATATCTATAATTTTAGTCGAAAAACACACCCCATAAAATCGGCAAACCCCTATATACCCGTATATAGGAAGTAACTCTCCCCCGGGCTATGGGGTTTTCTCCGACTCCAGCCAAGCTAAAAATAAATAGTAAGATCTGTTTGTATTTTGCCGCTTATAGCTATAAGATTTGTCTTAACTTTAATATTGTCTGGTTCAATATTTTGTAGCCTCAATATTTTGCTGTCACAGTCTACTCTTGGTTGGCTGGGCGTTTGCAATTACATTCCAAGCGTTTTGTGTCGCTAATTAAGACTTTATTTAAAGTTGATTAATAAATGTTTGTGTATACAAGTATTCAACGTTTTTAGCAATTTGACAGATGGAACGTTTTTCTGCCATTTCCAATAAAAGACCTCTGTTATTTATTAGATGTAAGTCACAATTTAATGTACTCGGCTTGTCCGAATTAATCCGAATTTTATGTGATGTTTATAAATTAAAGGTTTATGAACTTAAATGATGTCTATATTGTTATTATAAATACATATAAATCGCATATTCATTTTACATACAATTAAAGTTATCAACTTACTATACTAGATTGACTTGATATATTTAATTATGACATTTGGTCTATAATGTTATTTATTGTTATGTTTCCATGGTATGCTTGTTTTCTTTTGATCTCAACACCCAAGTGGACCAATTAAAGTTTTGAATATAGTAAAACAATTTATAGAATTCACTTACATTGATTTCCATATACATATTATATTTGCAATCTTCTTACTGTTTAGATTGACAATGGTTACAACTCATAAACTACAGTTTGGTCGCCAGTAACGAATCTGTCCCAGTAGCAGATCATTTTTCAAAAAGATCATTCTATTGCTCTAACCCCTATAGAAATTACTGATCAAACTGTATTTTCAACGAGAATATTCATTTTTCTCTTGAAATGTATATTTTCTGTTCCCAGTGATGACCTTGTTATTTTTAGCGAGGCTGTTTTCGTCCGCTGTCCGCCATAGGCCATAACTTTTTAAATATTGAAGATAGCACCTTGATATTTGGCATGCAAGTGTATCTCATGGAGCTGCACATTTTGAGTGGTAAAATTTCAAGGTGAACATCATCCTTCAAGGTCTAGGGTCGAAAAAACAAAGTCAAGGGAAGTAATAAGCTTTAAATGGACATAGTTATCTGACCTGCCCATGTATATATTTTTGAAAAATAAATCAAAGCGGTGCAGTAGGCGGCATTGTGTTTCTGACAAACACATTATGGTAAAAGGTTAAGGTCATCCTTTACGGTCTACGGTAAAAAATACAAATTTAAGGGAAGTAATAAGCTTTAAAAAGGGAGAAAATTATTCAATATTGAACATAGCCACTTTTAATATTTGGCATGCATGTGTATCTCATGGAGCTGCACATTTCGAGTGGTCAATCACAGTCACTGTAGTCGCTTTTAATTATTTGCTACTAAAAATAGAGATTTGTTAGAGACAATTATTTTCAAGGGAAGTAATTTATATAATTATAAATCTCATATTATATATTTCCTTACCAAGAATTTAAGTTCTTTTCACAGTTACTGTACAGATTTATTCTTTTGGTTATTTATAACTCAAATGATTGATTTGTCAAAGTTTTTTTTAATGATATAATTTCTTTGATGTACATTACATACCTGTGGACTTGTGTCCATAGATACATGATCAACTCAGTCCTTTTAGCATTCTGTTTTCTGGAGGTTTTTTGCTCAGATATTGAGCTGATTTTTATGCCCCCCGATTAAATGATCAGGGGTATATTATTTTTGTCCTGTCTGTCTGTCATTGTATGTGTGTGTTTGTGTTAGTGCTGCAACAATATACTGGTATATCGGTATATATAGTAATACGCAATCCGCATATTGTATTGCGATACGATTTTCATCATACCGGTATGAAAATTCTGCAAATAATCATCCACATTTCGCCCAGAAAAGCCATCCGAAATAATGATATCAAAGTAAACAAAACAAGAAAAAATAAATATGTTACGTAAAACTAGCATTCTTAAAAGTCTAGTATACGGAGTAGCGTTGTTACATGGGAGTCCGTAAGATCTGCTTTTGCGTGTCATACTGTTATATTCAAGATGAAGCTTATGTAAATACGATACAAAACACAATTAATTACATAATAAAAATGTTAATTAATGTTATTATAAACAGAAGTAATAATGATCCGAAACAAATTACGTAACAGTATTCTGATAAGTTACACGACCGGCTTTTAAACATCCACAATTCTCTTTCGGGTTATTAATCTTCTTGTCGGCTTTTGTAATAGTTCTTAAAATGGCAGACGAAACGAACGCCAAGTTTGACTTTATAGACAATTCCAATGGAAAAAGTGTTGTTTTTGGGCATATTTAAGTCTTAAAAGGAAGAGAGAAACGAATGAGATCGAGGAAGGGGTAGAATAGTGTAAGCGGTGTAAGGATTGTGTCAAATGTTGTGGCGGAACATCAAATTTGTTCTTGCACTTGACTCTTGAGCGGCACCACAAAATTTTGTAAACTGAGCAATAACTATGCTTTACCAGTTTGAATAAAACAGTAATGACTTGGTCATATTGTACTTGTAGCATATTAATAATCAGTTAATGTAAATGTCCCAGAGATTTTTTGTATACACTATACAGTATACAGCACACAATTGCGCAGCATTTTTAATGTTTAATGGGAATATCCAATGGACAAAATGACAATACTTATCTTTCATTTATAACAAAATTCTTTGTAAAGCCAAAATATGAGTTGATTGTGTTTATAATGCATTTTGTAAAAATGGCTAGAATTGCCAATAGGATATAACTAAAACCTAAACATACAATACAAATGTTATGTTTATGTAATTAAGTTGGTTTTGGTGATTAGCTGGCGAGTTATAATTCTGGTACAAGTAAGCAATATATTGCAATATATTGCAATACGTGTTTTTGAACTGACAATATATTGCAATATGGTTTTAGGCGTATTGTTGCAGCACTAGTTTGTGTGTCTGTCTCAAAACTTTAACCTTGGTCATAACTTTTGCAATATTGAAGATAGCAAATTGATATTTGGCATACATGTGTATCTCATGGAGCTGCACATTTTTAGTGTGGAAAGGTCAAGGTTTTCCTTCAAGGTCAAAAGTAAAAAAAAACATTTCAAAGTGGCGCATTAGGGGGCATTGTGTTTCTGACAAACACATCTCATTCTCTTGTTTTAATTTGAGTCTACCTACATGAACTACAGATGAAGTGTGAGTTTCGTTCTGTTCCATTGATTTTTGCAAAGTTATGGGCCCTGGATGTTCTCTATAATATTGTATCTTTGTGATCATAGCCAGGACTATACGCTTGTCAGGGCCCTCAATCTGTCAAACCCACTATAGTAGTGGGGGACATATTGTTTTTGCCCTGTCTGTTGGTCTGTTGGTTGGTTGGTCTGTTGGTTGGTTTGCGCCAACTTTAACATTTGCAATAACTTTTGCAATATTGAAGATAGCAACTTGATATTTGGCATGCATATGTATCTCATGGAGCTGCACATTTTGAGTGGTGAAAAGTCAAGGTCAAGGTCATCCTTCAAGGTCAAAGGTCAAATATATGGGTCAAAATCGCTCATTTAATGTACACTTTTGCAGTATTTCAATATTCAAGATAGCAACTTGATATTTGGCATGCATGTGTATCTCATGGAGCTGCACATTTTGAGTGGTGAAAGGTCAAGGTCAAGGTCATCCTTCAAGGTCAGATGTCAAATATATGTGGCCAAAATCGATCATTTTATGAGTACTTTTGCAATATTGAAGATAGCAACTTGATATTTGGCATGCATGTGTATCTCATGAAGCTGCACATTTTGAGTGGTGAAAGGTCAAGGTCAAGGTCATCCTTCAAGGTCAGAGGTATATATATATATATGGCCCAAATCGCTAATTTTATGAATACTTTCGCAATATTGAAGATAGCAACTTGATATTTGGCATGCATGTGTAGCTCATGGAGCTGCACATTTTTAGTGGTGAAAGGTCAAGGTCATCCTTCGAGGTCAAATACATGGGTCAAAATTGCTCATGTAATGTCACTTCTGCAATATTGAAGCTAGCAATTTTATATTTGAAATGCATGTGTATCTCATGGAGCTGCACATTTTGAGTGGTGAAGGGTCAAGGTCATCCTACAAGGTCAAACGTCATATAGGGGGACATTGTGTTTCACAAACGCATCTTGTTTACAAATAATTATTTATATTCAGAGCTTAATATGTTCATTGGAAAACATTTGATTAGCATTACCCTCTGAATTCGCCCACTAGTCGGACACATTCGTCCTTAACACGGACGCAATTTGTATTAAGGATTTATTTAGTTATACATTCCCTATATATTTACAAAAATGCAAATTTCAGTCCTGTGATGAATGTACAAGTTAATTATTTTGTCAACATGTTGATGAAAATGAGTTATAAAAAGAAGACAAATGACATGATCACTTTGAGTGTTTATCCAAACTTTACAAGAACAGAACCATTTGAAGCACTGGGGGTGAAAAAGAAAAGTGCAAACATACAAAGATAAAACATGATGTGATTCTTGTTGTTTGTGAGCTATGGGATTCTTTATAGATTGAGTCATGTGAATTGGAATGAATATGTGCATAATATTTAACCATATGCCTCTGCCATTAAATAAATTAATGTTCGCCATATGTTGCCTTCCCCTCAAGGGCTAATTGAGTTGTGATACATTTTTTACTGTAAAATCTATACAATAGAGCGAACCACGGAAAATAACCTTTCATTATTACAGAATAAGGTAATGTATTCAATATTATTTGTTAATGATGTGAAATGTATTTGACAAAAATGCCGATGGTAAAATTATGATCGATAATTGGAAATTCTGAATTGACAACATTTGATAACATTTTATTTTGAAATCTTTATTTTATTTTGAGTATTAAGGGCTAAAGTGTTTGTTGTAACAAAACATGCTTAGCAAAACTGATCTTTGCAAACTTCAAAGATAAAAATGTCTGACTCAAGGGCAAAATAAACTTACCCTAACTGTTTTCTGGAGTTTTTTTATGCCCCCGGATCGATAGATTGGGGGTATATTGTTTTTGTCCTGTCTGTCTGTCTGTCTGTCATTCTGTCCCAAAACTGAAACCTTGGTTAAAGTTTGATAACTTTTGCAATATTGAACATAGCAACATGATATTTACCACGCATGTGTATTTCATGGAGCTGCTCATTTTTAGTGGTTAAAAGTCAAGGTCAAGGTCATCCTCCGACAAGGTCAAAGGTCAAATATCATTGCATTTGTTTTCCTAAAACTTTAACCTTCGTTAAAGTTTTTTTATAATAACTTGTTTAATATTGAACACAACAACTTCATATTTGGCATGGCAAAGGTCAAAAATTAAAAAAAATAAATTTTTCTCTCCATTCAATCTCTTACTTACTTCTCGTGGAGCTGCACATTTTGAGTGGTGAAAGGTCAAGGTCATCCTTCAAGGTCAAAGGTAAAAAAAATCAAAGCGGTTCATTAGGGGGCATTGTGTTTCTGACAAACACATCTCTTGTTACACAACGCTTTAAGATATTGAGCTGATTTTGGTGTGCGAGTCTATCTACATGACTTACATATGAAATGTGAGTTTTTTTCCGGTCCATTGTTTTTTGGCGAGTAATGGGCCTTGGACTACAAATTGTTGTTTTCCAGAGATTCTTTATGCAACTATTTTAGATATTGAGGTGATTTTTGGCATGTGAGTCTTCATACATAGCTTACACATGCAGTGTGAGTTAAGTTCTGGTCCATTGATTCACTGCAAAGTTCTGAGCTTTGGATTTCAAAATTTTCTGTTTATCAGTGTGTTTTTTTTGTGTGCAATACTTTCAGATATTGAGGTGACTTTTGGTTGGGGTGTCTATCTTCATGACCTAATGATAAAGTTCAAGTTTTGTTTAGGTTTATTGAAATTTGACGAAATAGGATTTAGAAATGTTCTCTATAATAACCGTTTTTGGAACGCTTTCAGATATTTAGCTAGTTTTTGATATGTGAGTCTGCCTACATGACTTACAAATGAAGCATGAGTATTGATCTTGTCCATTGATTTTGGGGGATGTTATGGGCCCTGGACTTTCTGATATTCAGCTACATGTACCTAAATGACTTACAGATGAAATTCTGAGTTTTGTTTTGGTCCATTTTTTGTTGATCAAGTTATGGGCCTTAGATTTTTTTTCTCTTAAATAGCTCTTGTTCGGCTTCAAATTGTAGGAGGGGGCATTGTGCTTCAGTAACGCAGCTCTTTTTACAATGTTAACTAGTCAAATACTTTAACGCATTTTGTATTATATACAATGTATTATTGATTAAGCTTTCTGTTAACATTTTCATAAATAGGATGCAATTTAGATAGTTTGCAAGAACGTTAAGTGAAAAAAGTGTCTAATACCTGCATCTAAAAGAAGGATTCAGAAATAATTTCAATGATTGTTATGTATAAACTACTCAATTTTTGAGCTGATCATTTGAAATGATCAATAGCTTTTTCAAGAACAAGTCTCTAAAACTGTTATTGTCAATAGCATTCCCTCCCCTCCTGGCAAAATGTCCCTGCCTCGTTTATAAAGAAAAAAATCGAAAAATGGGTTACACGGCGCTATTACATAAACCTTTACATGTTTCCTGGGTAAAACCAGTAGTTGGTGTTTTTGTACAATGCTTCTACAGTGTGGATGGAACCTGTCACCTCAAGGTGGCTAGATACATGTAGATACCTTAAGTTATCCCCTACTCAAAGGCATTCTCTTTAAAATTCCTTAGATTTTGATTATTTTTTGTTTGTTTAATTTGATCATGACAAAATGAACTATTTTCCAGGTCAGCAACACATTCCCAGCCTAATTGATCCATCCACAAGTTGACCTCCCGTCCGACTGTGTTCCCACAATGCCTGACGACGGGTCCCACCCACGCAGGCACTATTGGATAATCGCTGGCGTCGTGCTCATGTACTGGGCAGTGTCCATCTCCATGGTCTTCCTCAACAAGTTCATCCTCAGTGGTTCGTTTGGTGATGAAGAATTGACGATTTTTGCCGCCTGGTATCAAAGCTTAAGTGCCGCCGGATTCATAGTTTTTATCGGATTTGGGGGTCAAAAGTGTAAAATAAAAGTTCCGAAAGTTGAGCCAAGTTTACTGTATTCGAGAACTATGCTACTGTTGTCGATGAGCTCAGTTTGTTCTTTGACTTTTAACAACCTGATGCTGAAGCACATTGGCGTGGCGTTTTATCAGGTGGCTAGATCGTTCACGATTATTTTCACTATAGGATTATCAGCTATTTATCTGAAGAAAGGCCTTACCGCGCGAGCAGTGATGTCGTGTTTTTTAGTAGTCTGCGGGTTTTTCATTGGAATAGACCAGGAAGATGTCTCTGGGACGCTGAGTGTCATGGGAGTTATATACGGGCTGTTGTCAAGCCTGTCGGCAGCGGTTACCGGAATACTTTTCAAAAAAGCGGAAACCGTGCTAGATAGAGATTCCCTGAAATTAGCTTACTACAACAACATGAATTGCATGATGTTGTTCCTTCCATTAGTTATAGGCTCAGGACAGCTAGTATCCGTATTTAAATCGCAGTACATTTACTCAATGAACTTCTGGTTGGTTTTGACCTTCACTGGCGGGCTCAGCCTGTGCATTGGCTGGGTCAGTGCCCTTCAGATTAAGTACACTTCACCAATAGCTCATCACCTGAGTATAAATGCCAAGTCGGTGTGCCAAACTGTTCTAGCCGTATTATTTTACAATGAATCGAAAACGTTGTACTGGTGGTTGGGTAACTTTTTGGTTGTTGCCGGAGTTTTAGTGTATACTTTCACTAGAATTCTCGAGGATTCCAAGAAATCCAAAGACGACGTCCCCAGTGCAGACTTGCCGATAACCTTACAGAAACAGCATACAAATGGGCATTTTAAAGTTTGAGTGATGTTTTGACAACTACGTTCAAATTGACCATGAACTGAAATTTATACAAACTCAACATTTTTAGCTCGGCTGTTTTCGGAGAAAACCCGAGGTATTGTCATAGCCAGCTTGTCGTGTCGTGTCTGCCGTCCGCTAAAACGTTGACATTTTGTCAAGGTTTTGAATATTGGCTCTAAAATCAAAGTGCTTCAACATACTACTTTGAAACTTCATATGTAGCTGCACCTTGATGAGTTCTACATGCCACACCCATTTTTTGGTCACTAGGTCAAAGGTCAAGGTCACTGTGACCTAAAAAAAAATAATTGACAAGCTTTTATCTATTCAAAACAGCACCCGCAGCCGAACGTGGCACCCGTTATGCGGTGCTCTTGTTGTACAAAATATTTTATTTCTTAAGATTTTATTACAATGTTAAGACCCATAATAGTTTTTAAGCACCAGTAATAGCCAATTGTACAGCTCTGGATAACTCTTGTCCAGCAGATAACTTTTGGTGTCTTCCATTTTAAGATTTCTTTTGTTGGTTAGTGATAGTATAAAAATAATAGATATATGAAACAGGTGCATATTTTAGTTTAGTCTTGGAAAAGATTTAGCCAAGGTATTTGGCTTTGGTTTTCTTTATCCGAATTAAAGTTATCTTTTGGATTGGCTAAAGTAATCCATATTTATACTATTGGCCACTCTTAGGAAAAAGCTTTGCTTTAACATATTGTATGTATAAAACTGATGCAGTTAAAGATCCAGAAGTAAGAATAAAGTTTTTCTATTATACACACTGACAGCATACTAACATAAAATTCCCTATTGACCCAACTCTGTATTTCACTCACTGCACTTAATCATGTGTCTCTTGCAATGAAGACTCGGATATATATGCGGTGGACATGATGATGAAACGATTTTCATCGGATTCCACTAAGTCATTCACATGCTCATTTCCAAATCCTAAATTGCGATTTCCTTATTGTCCCATCTCTGTGTTTCACTCACTGCACTTAATCATGTGTCAGACCGTCTGTTGCAAATTGAAGACACAGACATATATGTGGTGGACATGATGATGAAATGATTTTCATCGGATTCCACAAAGTCATTCCCATGCTGATTTCCAAATTGTAAAATGCGTGATTAGACAATAATCAGAATTTTTTTCAAGCTGACGTCAGTGAAAATCATGAATCTTTGTTTCTGGTGTAGAAATTTTAAATCAATTAAGTATTGTATTTGTTCCAGTCAGAGCAAATTGCATTAACAACATTACTTAACATAGCAAATCATAACATAGCATAGGATAGAAAAGCATAATATTACATAATATAATTATGTTGAATAATTTTGGATTTTAATACTCTCCAACAGAGTAGACAATTTAGAAACTTCTTGGGACAATTTGTATGTGTCATCAGATCTCAAGTTTTGGTCGAAAGTGGAAAATATAGAAATGAAGAATTGCGATGCAGAAATGTTTCTGGCTGAGTTTGAAATGGGTATGGTTGAGTTTAAATGGGTATGGTTGAGTTTGAAATGGGTATGGTTGAGTTTGAAATGCATATGGTTGAGTGTGAAATGGGTATGGTTGAGTTTGAAATGGGTATGGTTGAGTGTGAAATGGGTATGGTTGAGTGTGAAAAGGGTATGGTTGAGTGTGAAATGGGTATGGTTGAGTGTGAAATGGGTATGGTTGAGTGTGAAATGGGTATGGTTGAGTGTGAAAAGGGTATGGTTGAGTGTAAAATGGGTATGGTTGAGTGTGAAATGGGTATGGTTGAGTGTGAAATGGGTATGGTTGAGTGTGAAAAGGGTATGTTTGAGTGTGAAATGGGTATGGTTGATTTTGAAATGGGTATGGTTGAGTTTGAAATGGGTATGGTTGAGTTTGAAATGCATATGGTTGAGTGTGAAATGGGTATGGTTGAGTTTGAAATGGGTATGGTTGAGTGTGAAATGGGTATGGTTGAGTGTGAAAAGGGTATGGTTGAGTGTGAAAAGGGTATGGTTGAATGTGAAATGGGTATGGTTGAGTGTGAAATGGGTATGGTTGAGTGTGAAAAGGGTATGGTTGAGTGTGAATGGTATGTTGCGTGTGAAATGGGTATGGTTGAGTGTGAACTGGGTATGGTTGAGTGTGAAAAGGGTATGGTTGAGTGTGAAATTGGTATGGTTGAGTGTGAAATTGGTATGGTTGAGTGTGAAATGGGTGTGGTTGAGTGTGAAATGGGAATGGTTGAGTGTGAAATGGGTATGGTTGAGTGTGAAATGGGTATGGTTGAGTTTGAAATGGGTATAGTTGAGTGTGAAATGGGTATTGTTGAGTTTGAAATGGGTATGGTTGAGTGTGATATGGGTATGGTTGAGTGTGAAATGGGTATGCAGGGCCCTCACGCTACTTTTGGGGGAAGGGGTCCGCAGCCCTTAGTAGGGGGAATTTTTCGCGGCGTTTCCCTTTTTAGGGGATTTTTTTTACTTACTCTCTCATTATTACATGTGTACATGTTTGCACTATATTCATTGCATTTTTCATAATTTAGTATGTTTGCAAAGATTAAATTGAAATAGAATTGAGATTTTATAATCATGAGACACATCATTCAGAACCTATTTAAAAAAAAAAAAAAAAAATTTTCAAGGGAATTTTTCCCCCCAAAAGGGGAAAAAAGTATACTTTTCAGGTGGGGGACTGCCGCCGAATTTCGGCGACAGATTTAATAGATCGAGGGCCCTGGTATGGTTTGGTGTCTTAATTGCAAAGGAGCCTTGCTATGGAAAAACCATGCTTAATGAATGTGCGTAAAGTTTTGCAATCCACACAGGATAATCTTGGATGATACTTTCCACATAGACTGGATTTTCGTTAAGAAAATACTTCTTTAATGCTTCCTTCCTTTTAGAAAATACTTCATGTACATTTCTTTCCTTGCGCAGGCTAATCTGGGACAACACTTTCTGCACATGCATTAAGCCCAGTTTTCCCTGATTGCGGCTCATATTTATTGAGGGTTCTTATGACCTGTTGATTTTTAAATGTGCCATCTTTGAGCGTTTTTATTTTGTGTTTAACTTTTTCTTTTATTTATGTTTTTTACTAATAATAATGTGTTAGCATTAAGTGTGGAACTAACTCATTGTGTGGAAATTAAAAATATTGTGGACTTAAGTGTGTAATTGGGTTCAATTTATACATGTATGTGGTAATTCTTACTTATTGTGTACAATATTTTGTTTGTTAAGAGGCCTATCACAACCCAAGTTTTCATATTATGCTTATGATACAGTTTCATTGGACATTATTTTTAAACCCTATTAAACCATTTAAATTTCAGCCTCTTAAATCTTGTTGTATTATAGTTCTTCCATGCATCTGTGATATTATATTTGTATGTAAGGGAACTGATTTTGTTCTTTATGTATAATATGAATATGCCTATATCTAGTGTGATCAATTTCAATCAAATCACCCAAAATATAGACTCGAAATATATTCAGCAGGCCCAGATTTATGAACAAAAAGAACAAGCCTGTTTTAACAGGATTATTTAAAGGTCACTTTTTAGCTCATCTGAGCTCAATGTGCTCATGGTGAGCTTTTGTCATCGCCTTTTGTCTGTCGTGCGTCATGCGATGTCACCATTTGCATTGTTAACACTCCAGAGGCCACACTTATGATCCTATCTTATGAAATTAGGTCTGAAAATTCTTCTCACTGATATCTTGTCATGTTTGCTTGAAAAAAAAAGCCTGCCAGGGGGCGGGGCATTTTTCTTAATATGGATATATATGGCTGTACTAAAACCTTGTTAACACTGAAGGGGCCACATTTATTTTATGATTACTTGGTCAGAAGATTTGTCCCAATGATATGTTGAACGAGCTTGAAATTGGTTGAAAAACATGGCCGCCAGGGGGTGGGGATTTTTCCTTATATGGTAAAAACTTGTTAACACTCTAGAGGCCACATGAAACTTGGTTAGAAGTCAAGATTTGTTCCAATGATATCTTGGACAAGTTCGAAAATGGTTCCAATTGATTGAAAAATCTAGCCACCAGGGGGCGGAGTTTTCATTAAATGGCTTTATATGGCTATTGTAAAACCTTGTTGACACTAGTGATCACATTTATTTTCCAATTTTCATGAAACTTTGTCAGAAGATTTGTCCCAATGATATTTTGGACGAGTTTGAAAATGGTTCCAGTTTGTTGAAAATGATGGCCACCAGGGGGCGGGGCATTTTCTCTTATATGCAATATATTACTATTGTAAAACCTTGTAAACACTCTAGAGGCCACATTTATTGCCTGATCGTAATGAAACTTGGTCAGAAGATTTGTTCCAACGATATCTTGGACAAGTTTGAAAATGGTTCCAGTTGGCTGCATAACATAGCCGCCAGGGGGTTGGGGCATTTTCCTTTTATGGCTGTTAGTAAAAACTTGTTAACACCGACACTCTAATTGTCACATTTATTGTCCAATCTTCATAAAACTTGGTCAGAACAATTGTTTTAAGGATATCTTGGATCAGTTAGAAAATAGTTCTGGTCTGTCGAAAAACATGGGCACCAGGGGTCGGGGAATTTCTCCTAATATTTCTTAAGTAAAACCGTGTTAGCACTCTAATAGTTACATTTATATTTCACTCTTCATAAAACTTGGTTAGAACATTTTGTTCTAATGATATCTTGGGGCTGCACTGAGCAGGTCAGTTCCTTTGTATCTCAGGTGCGCGACTTGGGGCCTTTCAGGCCCTCTTGTTTAATGTTGCTATATCATGAGGAAAATATTCATTTTAAACATATTCAAGATTTCACTGAATTTAAAAGAGATCTAAACAATATAAAGACTATTTTGTAGAACACAATCAACTTAAAAAATTAAGTATGAATCAATCAAATAAGTGACTTGAGCCAGATTTTCTTAAACTGGCCTTAACTTTTTTTAGAAATTATAGCCTTATTTTTCTTATTTATTGGTATTGCCAACACAGGATATTTTTCTTAAGTGAAAGGAAAAATTTCCAAGTAAGATTGCCAAAATCTAAATACGTAATAAATATAAATTAAAGTATGTGTGTCTATGGAATAACCTTAGACAATTGTACGTGTTACATAAGTTTAAAGTTGTTAAAGTTATTATTTATTCCCTCCTTTTAAGAAAGCTGTTTATTGCAGTCGCACTGTCTGCCTGTGGTCTAACTGTCTGTCTGTGTGAAGTTGCTTGTCACAGTCATACCTTAAACATTTATTGATAGACTTCGAAAGACTATGGTGCAAATGTCCATCATCACTAGACGTGTTGTAATAAGGTCAAGGTCTTACTAAAGTGTAAGGTCAAAGTTGACCATAAAACAGCTAGAAAATTTATGTTTAAGTCATAGCTTTGCCATAATGTGTCTTATGGTCTTTTTTTTAAAGCTCGCCTGAGAACAATGTGCATGCGCATGGTGAGCTTTTGTGATTGCCTTTAGTCCGTCATGCAGTATCAACATTTGCCTTGTTAACACTAGTGGCAATATTTATTGTCCAATCTTTATGAAACTTGGTCAGATAATTTTTCCCATTGATATCTTGGACGAGATCCAAAATGGTTTCGGTTGGTTGAAAAACATGGCCACCAGGAGGCGGGGCATTTTCCTTATATGGCTATAGTAAATCCTTGTTAACACTCTAGAGGCCACATTAATTGTCCAATCTTCATGAAACTTGGTGAGAAGATTTTTCCCAATAATATCTTGGACGTGTTTGAAAAATTTTCTGGTTGGTTGAAGAACATGGCTGCCAGGGGGTGGGGCATTAGTTAATCCTTGTTAACACTCTAGAGGCCACATTTAGTGTCCGATCTTCATGAAACTTGGTGAGAAGAATTTTCGCAATGATATCTTGCACGAACTGTCAAAATGGTTCTGGTTGGTTGAAGAACATGGCTGCCAGGCGGCGGGGCATTTTTCATTATATGGCTATGGTAAAACCTTGTTAACTCTGTAGTTATATATTTTAAATAGGAGTGGTCATGTAGGTGACAAAAATTCCAAATTTTACGGACAACATAACCGGAATGGTTATGTTGTCCGTAAAATTTGGAATTTTAGTGTGGGAATCACAGCGGTTACAAATTTGATGATAAAGATTAAATCATGTAATTAAAGGTTAGGGAGGGATGACATGTATGGTTACATATTGTTGTTTTATACATATATGTTTTACTTAGCAGTGAAAGTGTTAAAAATAGATCAAATGAAGAACCATATTGTTTATACATGCTTTTTGGATTTAAGTAGCACTATTTCTTTGTTGTGAAAAAAGGACTGTTTATACAAAGGTTGTTATCATTTTTTAACCAATTGATTCTCGTTCCTTTTAGCATTTTACTAAGGTTTTGCGAGAACATTTTTGTATGTTTTTTGTTTAAGAGATGGCTCTTCCTTAATGACCTTGAACAATACCAGTAAGTGTATGCTTTTCTGTACCTTTTTCATGGAGAATGGAAATTTTTACTTATGCCTTTATTTGTTTGGTATAAACCTTAGGGATTTGCTTCCCGTTCCGGCAATATTTAGTTGTCCTTTACACAGTTAACCCTTTCCCACTCAGAAGCAAAGTAAAAATGGCTATGTGCAAACAGCATTAAACCAGTAACTCACAGTCTGTTGAGGTTTTATGCTGTTTGCTGCTCATCATTATCTAAGGTTTAAAAAAAAGAAGCCTTTAATCTTGAATTTAGTAAAAAAGGTCTTTAATTAGATATAACTTTCTAAGGGACTACAAATGCGTCAAAATATGTATCCAAGTGGTAAAGGGTAACATTGCCAATGATGGCAAAGCGCTCAGTGAATGTTATTACAATTTCTTACAATTTGATGAGCAATATTAATTGACTGTCTGTTGAGCTGTATAATAATGCTACTTTATTTCCATTCATAAACATTAAAGGCCATTGGCGCATAATACATGAGAATAAAAAAACATAATTCTCTAAACAGGAGAGCTGTGTTGCATAAATTGATATGTAATAACGAGTTTTAATTGAGTAGGACAAGAAGTATTTTGAGAGTTTACAATTTGATGGGGATGATATATAATATATATATATATATATATATATATATATATATGTATGCCTATATTGTTACTTTGTCATTAGAACAAATTATTAATAAAAAAAAATCATGTATCAAATTTTTATCTCTATACCATGAGATTAAATACAATACTGTTATTTGATTATCTATTTCAAATGAAAAAAGTCATGATATTTGCAGTTGACAACACTATTTTGATCATAATTAGGTAGCATATTCTATTTTCTTTTGTTTATTTATTAATAACTTGTAACCTATAAAAAAGACGATGAGAGAATACATTCATAAAAGTAAATAAATTTACATCAGAGAAATATTATATGAACAAACTTGCCACAAATTTGTGAAGATAATTATAATTTATCTAGTTTTATAATGTGAAGCTGAAAGCTTCCATTACAGCAGTGTTTTGTATTTGTGTATGTTTGTATACAAAACTGTTGCATTATTTGCTATATTGTATACAAGACTTCTAATGGCATGTTTACTAATAAAAATCTTGGATTTCTATTCCTGCAATTCCTTAATTTTTCTCTAATTACAGAACATATAAAATATAACGAATAGCAAAAATTATCAGTACATATAAAATATAACATTTGGTTAGGAAAATAGTAACGTGGTTGGCTTGTTTGTATCAGACATTTTGTAATGATTTTTGTTAAAAAGGAAGACTTTATATATGATGCATTTCATTTGACCACATTAACTCAGACCTAACATGACACGTTTGTTACTAAAGAATGCAAAACTATATAAATAGTAATAATCGGCTTTTGACGACATTATAAAATTAACACATTACGCGCAGACGACATAGGTGTAATTATCGGCTTTTGACGTGCCACGCGCAGACGACAAAGGTGTGAAATTACGCTCAGTGTTTGCAGTTTTGACTTCGGATTAAAGATTGATAATAAGGTGCGAATTATAGTGCTGGGACCGACAGAATCACTTCGAATTAACTATTTCTTCGGTTTAACGAAGTTCGGATTCACTATAAAATTGTACAGTAAACAAAGATGAACCCAAATCGGGACCCCAAAAATACTTCAAAATAATGGTGACTTCGGATTATCGGTGTTCGAAATAACGGTGTTGAAGTGTACATGTATAAAAAATTATTAGAAAATCCATGAAATTAATATCAAAGGACTACGCCTGATTTTACAAAATCAAATGCATACACCACATGACTGAAAGACATGGTCTGGCAGAAATTTAAGTAAACAAACACGTAAAATCTATTCATTTATTGGACTATCATACATAAATAGAATCTTATATCCACGACTACTTTCGTCATTTTTAACATGCAATAAAATGTACAGCATTAATCACAGTGAACACAAAATATGCAAATTAGGAAAATCCAGATATCAGGATGTCCTTAGCATTGCATTGTAAAACTAATATTTCAAATGATAAACAACAGTATCCATAAAAGTAAAACGCTGGTTAAGGTCAAAGGGGTCAAAATTTGTGTGGGTATGGAAAGGCCTTGTCCTTATACACATGCATACCAAATATGAAGGTTACATCTGAAGCGGCAAAGAAGTTATGAGCATTTTTCGAAACTTAAATGCAAAGTGTGACAGACAGACGGACGGACAGACAGACGGACGGACAAACAGTGCGATCACTATATGCCCTCCTTCAGGGGCTTTTAAATATATTCTGGTAATTGACCTAAAATAAACACTATAAAAATAGCCCTAAAATTGTAAACCAGTTCTTGCAATGTAATTGCAACCTTTGTTTTCAGGATAAATTAATATAAACATAATTCTTGCATTATTTTTGTTAATCTATTAATAAACACATGTAATGATATACTTGTAGAAAATATAAAAGGACCTGAAGTGCACAAACTTGTTGCAGCTTAAAACCTTCCTTTATGATCACACTTTAATCCTTTACCACTCTTCAGAGACGCACTTTGACACATTTTAAGTGTCTTAGAAAATCTAATTTAATTAAAGACCTTTCTTATAAGATTCAAGTTTTTAAAGCTTCATCTCCAACCCTTAGACACTGATGAGCAGCAAACAGAATAAAACCTGAACAGACTGCAAGTTACTCGCAGGCTGATCTGGTTTTATGCTGTTTGCATATAGCCATATTCACTTTGCTTCTGAGTGGGAAAGGGTTAAAGGTCATTTAGCTTAGAGCACAAACTCTCAAGCAGTTAGAGGAGTTGGGTCCAAAAACTTTGAGATTTAAGAAGGATGGAGGAAAAGTGCAATGCTTAATGTCTTCCACTTTGTGGGGGAAAAAGCGACAATTGACAACTGACACCGCACCTTGCCGATTTTCTAACAAATAACATATTCAGTACGTTGGCAGAACAGAACAATATTTCTGCACCACCAACACTAAATATAGTTCCTTGATATGCATTTATACTAAAGAAAATTAATTATTGGTCTTCTGACAAATTTTTCTGGTTATCCAAAACTAACTGGATGTTTATTGACTATATAATTATCACTGAATGACAATAAGCTTTTAAACAATGAAATATCTCTTTTTGAATTTTTACAGCCCCAGTGACAGGCATCATTAGAGCCCGCATTGTGTCAAATATGAATTGCTCCTAAACCGACTTTTGGAAGACTAGCCTTGTTCAAATTCGAACTCTTGAATAATGTATGTGCTATTTCATTTGTTCTGAGTCAAACTGTTCAGGGAAACTTTGTCAATGAAACCATAACTTCTAAACGGTAACATGTCTGTCAGCTTGCCTAATTTTTTATTACATTGCCTTAAGGTCTTCATTCACTATAGTATTTAAATGTATGGGAATTAATTGCAATTTAATTAAGTACAATGGATGCCTCATTAATATTGATGAATACAAACTGCCTCATTAATATCAATGAATACATATTTTTCTCATTAATATTAATGAATACGGTACAAACATTCACAGCCAGGTCTCCCACAGTATACCATTAAATAGTAACAGATCATACAAGTATTTTGTTGGTCTCCATGATGAACTGAAACAATATCAATGAGATTTTAAATCTTCAAGTCCAAATGATGAAGCATTCAAAAACCCTGTCAATGCAACCATTGTCCCCAGCAGTGTATGATGGAATAGTTGATAGGTCACTTGGCACATTACGCTGTCCATGTCAAGATGCTATCAGGTCTCGGGATCTTCTGATATGAAGGGAGGCAACTCTTCTTCTCGTAACAAATGTTCTAAAATGTAGAGGGGACTCTGGGTAATTATTTGTCACAGAATTTCTAAAATGTACAGGGGTGCCTAGGTAATAATTTGTCACATAATATCTGTGGGACTCTGGGTAATAAATTGGCACAGAATATCTCAAATGTACGGGGACTCTGGGTAATTATTTGTCACAGAGATTCTAAAATGTACAGCGACTCTAGGTAATAATTTGTAACAGAAATTTTAAAATGTACAAGGAAACATTGGGTAATAATTTGTTACAGAATTTCTAAAATGTACAGGGTACACTGGGTAATAATTTGTGACAAAGTTTCTAAAATGTACAGGGTACACTGGGTAATAATTTGTTACAGAATTTCTTAAATGTACAGGGTACACTGGGTAATAATTTGTTACAGAATTTCTAAAATGTACAGGGTACACTGGGTAATAATTTGTTACAGAATTTCTAAAATGTACAGGGTACACTGGGTAATAATTTGTTACAGAATTTCTAAAATGTACAGGGTACACTGGGTAATAATTTGTTACAGAATTTCCAAAATGTACAGGGTACACTGGGTATTAATTTGTTACAGAATTTCTAAAATGTACAGGGTACACTGGGTAATAATTTGTTACAGAATTTCTAAAATGTACAGGGGACACTGGGTAATAATTTGTTACAGAATTTCTAAAATGTACAGGGTACACTGGGTAATAATTTGTCACAGAATTTCTAAAATGTACTTGGGAGTCTGGGTAATAATTTGTCACATAATTTCTAATATGTACAGGGTACACTGGGTAATAATTTGTTACAGAGATTCTAAAATGAACAGCGGACTCTAGGTAATAATTTGTAACAGAGATTCAAAAATGTACAGGGGACACTGGGTAATAATTTGTCAAAGAATTTCTAAAATGCACAGGGTACACTGGGTAATAATTTGTCACAGAGATTCTAAAATATACAGTGGACTCTGGGTAATGATTTGTCACAGAATTTCTAAAATGAACAGGGAATACTGGGTAATTATTTGTCACAGAATTTCAAAAATGTTCAGGGACTCTGGATAATAATTTGTCACAGACTTTCTAAAATGAACAAGGAAAACTGGGTAATAATTTGTCACAGAATTTCAAAAATGTTCAGGGGAAACTGGGTAATAACTTGTAACAGAATTTCTAAAATATACAGGGGAAACTGGGTAATAATTTGTCACAGAATTTCTAAAATGTACATGGGAAACTGGGTAATAATTTGTTACAGAATTTCTAAAATGTACAGGGGACACTGGGTAATAATTTGTCACAGAATTTTATCAAATTTACAGGCATCATTGGGTAATAATTTGTAACAGAATTTCTAAAATGTACAGGCGACATTGGGTAATAATTTGTAACAGAACTTCTAAAATGTACAGACGACATTATATTATATTTTACAAGGTAATAATTGGGACAGTGGCCAAGTTTCAAGAATGTTCTCATTTTGTGTGTTCAACTCAGAAGATGAATTATGAGTTTCTGTAACTGTGAATTGAGAATGTCGTCTAGCTCACAAACAATCTCAAATCTCAGCTACAAGATTATGCACATAGTCCTCCTCAGACTCAGAGCGGAGTCAGGCTCAAATCTCAAAAAGGTCCCTATGTCCTTTTATCACAATAAATGATTACATTTACAGGTAATGAGAACATATTCATTGCCCCTCATTTGAATCCAAAGCCTTCAGCTTCAAGTAACACTATGGAGTCTGTTTCCTGGTTAGAAGATCTACAGATTGCGCCCCAGTAGAGCTTGAACTTGAAACCTTTCAAGTCAGAAACCATATCCATTACATCATTGCCAGCTTAGAAATGGGCATCACTCTGGCAAAAAACGAGCTTAATGCTAATGCTTGAACCATTTGCATGCTGGGAAATTTGTCGTCTGCAAAAATGTCATCTGCTGAATTTCTAAAATTAGCATTTTCTTCATTTTTTTTCAAAGAATACTATCAGAACAGCAAACAGTTTGAATCCTGATGAGACGCCACGTTTTGTGGCGTCTCATCTGGATCCAAACTGTTTGCAAAGGCCTTCAAAATTCGGTTCCAGCACTGAAAGAGTTAATTGTCATCCCAGATTAGCCTGTGCAGTCCTTGAAAGTAATCAGGGAAGACGCTTTCTGTCTAAACCGAATATTTTCTAAAAGATACTTCCTTTAAATGAAAAATTCTTAAAAAGCCGAAAGTGTCGTCCCTGATTAACCTCTGCAGACTGCATTAAGCTCTGTTTTCCCAGAACGAGGCTCTAATAAAACATTGGTTATTATGAACCCCATCTTACTCTGCTGTGGCAGTCTAATATTCTCCTTATCCCCTATAGTTGTGTGATGGAGCTTCTTTCTGAACTTGTATTTCACATACAGCTTTTTCTCTTCGCCGAAGCAGGGGTCGTAAAAGCCTGGAAGGTCACACTGCAATCAGAGAATGAGCATCTGAGTAAGGCAAAATAGAACGTCTTAGCAGCGTCATGCAAAAAATGGTTTTAATGCAATATATGACAAGTGCAGCTAAGACGGTCAGGACCTACCGTGTTTAGCGTCATGCGAAAAATGGGTTTAATGCAATATGCGGCCAATGAAGCTAAGACAGTCAGGACCTACCCTGTTCAGCGCCATGGGAAGAAGGGATTTAATGCAACATGCGGCCAGTGCAGCTAAGACAGTCAGGACCTACCGTGTTCTGTGCCATGTGAAAAAGGGGTTTAATGCAATATATGACCAGTGCAGCTAACACAACCAGAATCTACCGTGTTCAGCGTCATGCAAAAAAAAAGGGTTTAATGCAATGTTCGACCAATGCAGCTCAGACAGTCGGGACCAACCTTGTTCAACACCATGCAAACAAGGGCTGTTTGTAAAACATGCATGCCCCCCATATGGGCTCTCTGTTGTAGTGACAGCCATTGTGTGAATATGTTTTTTGTTACTGTGACCTTGACCTTTGACCTAGTGACCTGAAAATCAATAGGGGTCATCTGCCAGTCATTATCAATGTACCTATCAAGTTTCATGATCCTAGCCATAAGCATTCTTGAGTTATCATCCGGAAACCAGTTTACTATTTCGGGTCACCGTGACCTTGACCTTTGACCTAGTGACCTGAAAATCAATAGGGGTCATCTGCAAGTCATGATCAATCTACCTATCAAGTTTCATGATCCTAGGAATAAGCGTTCTTCAGTTATTATATGGAAACCATTTTACTATTTCGGGTAACCGTGATCTTGACCTTTGACCTAGTGACCTCAAAATTGATAGGGGTCATCTGGGAGTCATGATCAATGTACCTATGAAGTTTCATGATCCTAGGCATAAGCGTTCTTGAGTTATCATCCGATACCATTTTACTATTTCGGGTCACCATGACCTTGACCTTTGATATAGTGACCTCAAAATCGATAGGGGTCATCTGCAAGTCATGATCAATGTACCTATGAAGTTTCATGATCGTAGCCATTAGCGTTCTTGAGTTATCACCCGGAAACCATTTTACTATTTCAGGTCATCGTGACATTGACCTTTGATATAGTGACCTGAAAATCAATAGGGGTCAACTGCGAGTCATGATCAATCTACCTATCACGTTTCATGATCCTAGGCATAAGTGTTTTGAGTTATCATCCAGAAACCATTTTACTATTTCGGGTCACCGTGACCTTGACCTTTGACCTAGTGACCTGAAAATCAATAGGGGTCATCTGTGAGTCATGATCAATGTACCTATGAAGTTTCATGATCCTTGGCATAAGCGTTTTTGAGTTATCAACCGGAAACCATTTTACTATTTCGGGTCACCGTGACATTAACCTTTGACCTGAAAATCAATAGGGGTCATCTGCCAGCTTTTATCAATCTTCCTACAAAGTTTCATGATCCTAGGCATAAGCGTTCTTGAGTTATCATCCGGAAACCATTTTACTATTTCGGGTCACTGTGACCTTGACCTTTGACCTAGTGATCTGAAAATCAATAGGGGTCATCTGCGAGTCGTGATCAATCTACCTATCAAGTTTCATGATCCTAGGCCTAAGCGTTCTTGAGTAATCATCCGGAAACCATTTTACTATTTCGGGTCACTGTGACCTTGACCTTTGACCTAGTGACCTGACAATCAATAGGGGTCATCTGCGAGTCATGATCAATCTACCTATGAAATTTCATGATCCTAGGCCTAAGCGTTCTTGAGTTATCATCCGGAAACCATTTTACTATTTCGGGTCACCGTGACCTTGACCTTTGACCTAGTGACCTCAAAATCAATAGGGGTCATCTGCGAGTCATGATCAATGTACCTATGAAGTTTCATGATCCTAGGCCCAAGCGTTTTTGAGTTATCATCCGGAAACAACCTGGTGGACGGACCGACCGACAGACCGACCGACAGACCGACATGTGCAAAGCAATATACCCCCTCTTCTTCGAAGGGGGGCATAAAAAGAGGGTTTAAAGCAAAATGCGGCCAGTGCAGCTCAGACCGTCAGGACATACCCCCCTCAGCGCTGTGCGAGAAAGGAGTTAAATGCAATATGCTGCAGATGCAACTAAAACAGTAAGGACCTACTGTATTCTGCGCCATGCAAAAAAGGGGTTTAATGCAATATATGACCAGTGCAGCTAACACAATCAAGACCAACCATGTTCAACGCCATGCGAAAAAGGGGTAAATGCAATAGGCCGTTAGTGCAGCTCAGACAGTCCACCCCTACCTCGTTCACTATAAACTCACGCAAATTTGAGTGGTTTTATTGAAGGATGACCTTGACCTTGAACTTCCACCACTCAAAATGTGCAGATTCATAAGATATGCATGCCAAATATCAAGTTTCTATCTTCAATAATGCAAAAGTTATGGCCAACATTAAAGCTTTTTTTCGGACAGACAGACAAACTGACATACACACTGACATACTGACTGACGGACAGTTCAACTGCTATATGGCACCCTACGGGGGCATAACAAGAATTTAAATTTGAAGTTGTTGAGTTTTGTATAGAGAGATAATGGCACTGAGGTCAGTAAAGGGTTTTAAATTTAAGTCTAAAGAATTGAATCATGAGAAGTAGTTTACATACTTACACATGAAATTAAAATTAAGCACTTATTTAATTTTTTAAACTTTTTGTCAAGTTGTTGGTTCCCCTTTCCAAACATGGGGCAGTTTATATTATAAATTGTTTAAGGGCTGTGATTTTAATGAAGAACAGCACCCCATAACACGGGTGCCATGTTCGGCTACGAGTGCAGTTTTGAATAAATGAAAGCTTGTCAGAATTTTTTTTAGAAGTCACAGTGACCTTGACCTTTGACCAATTATTCAAGAACAATAAAAAATAAATTAGGATCAATACTTTGCTGTGACAAGAAGTAAGAGGTTTAAACAGTTCACTTTGTTTCCTGGCCAGAGTTTTTCAATCCAGTAAGGATACATAAAAGATGCTAATATCATTACATCATAGTCCAACTTGAGAAATAGTAAATAATTATCACTTGAAAGTAAATTATGCCATAAACTCTGTTCACTCAATATGAATATTGCACTGGACAGACTTTTTTCTCAAAAGCCTGTTTTTATCAGATATCAGTCACTAATGAAAACAAGAGCACCGCCTTGCGGATGCAGACCGCTCATCTATTTTTCTTTTTAAAGGTGTAGGGACCTATCTCAATTTCAATCACAAAGGAGGGACAGGTGGAGTGGAGAGGGGTGTATAGTGTGGGGGTGTGGTCATTTATTACATTATCTTCCAAAAATGCCCCAAAAATGCAAAAAAAAAATAATTTTGGGGGGGGGGTTCTTGGGTGGGATGGTTAAAAAGGGCACATAATTCTGTCAAAATGCAAGCCAGAGTTATCTAACTTTGCCTGCCCAGTCCCCTCATGATAGTAAGTTAGTGTACCAAGTTTGAATGCAATAGCATTGATACTTTATGAGAAAAGTGAACCTAAACGCAAAACTTAACCGGACGCCGACGCCAAGGTGATGACGTTAGAGCTCTCATAATTTTTTTTCAAAAATAGATAAGCTAAAAAAGGATTTCTTACAATTTTGTTCCGTTTTATTATAATAACATATATTCCATCAAAAGATTTTTACTATATATTTACAAACACAAAATTTCTGTTTGAACAATTTTTTATTTTTTATATTTGGAAAATTAAAAAAAATCGGTTAGTAGATTCAGAGTATTTGTTACCAAATTCATGATTTTTTTCAGACAATAATCACTATTGATAACACGTTACAAAACAAGAGTCTATGCTTGACAAACACAATGCTACAGATTGGTGTTGGGTAGCCAGTTTCCCTTCTTTGTCCAAGACAAGCTCAAGGTCGACCTAAAGTTATCTTTGCCTATATATGAATACGAGTACCATAAGATTACACTTATGGGTCACTTAGAAAGATATTTAAAGGGACCTTTTCACATTTTCATAAATTGACAAAATTGAAAAAAATGTTTCAGATTTGAAAATATTCGTTGTAGCTATGTATTTTGCAACAGTAATACTGAACATTAACCATGCTCTTAAATATGCATTATATGCATCTTTTGATGATTTAAAAACCCCAAAATTATAAAGCGTTAAAACCAAAAAAATATTGTATAATTTGACAAGTTCTGTTTTGTTGTCATTGTTATATTTTGTAACGTTACTATGATTGCTTGCATAAAGTATAAAGAACATTTAGAAATATGACAGCATGCACTGATGGCAGAATGGCATAGACGCTAGTCGTTTACTTCAAGGGTCATAATTCAAGTTCAGGTGTGCCTACATTTTTTGTCTGTCTTTAATTTTATTTTCGTTTAACACTAGAGATCTTTAGTTCCGATGTTTATAATTCATTTATCAATTTAAACAAATAATGAACAACTTTAAAACATGCCAAAATCTGTGAAAAGGTCCCCGTACATGTAAGTCAGAAGTATGATATACGGTGGTGGCTTACCATGGTGTTTTTCTCAGGTGATATGAGTTTGGAGTCTTTGACCAGGGCTTGCAGTGGTAAAGTAACGTCTATACAGTCTTCACTTTGAAGATCTCTGAAACAGTACAGAGAAATAAATGAGGATTCATCAATTCTACTATCCCTTGCTAACATTAACATGGGCCTGACCTCTATGTTGGAAGATACAGTTACACTAAACAACTTCTTTTTCTTAATGGGATGCTTTAAATCTCAGCTAATACATGTTGCACAAACAAAACACATTGCAAATAAAAGGAAACAATCCAGCATATAATTTACCCAAATGGAAATAAAGAGTGCCAGGTAAATGTTGATGAGCTATACTTTGAGTTCATTGTGAACAGTTTACCATCTTTAAAGATGTAATGATCTTAATAACAAAGTTCACACATTTTCTAATGTGTAGCCATTATCTTATATATGAAAGACAACAGAGAACAACAGAGAAAACTATATGTGTCATGTTCTGAGAAAACTGGGCATAATGCATGTGCGTAAAGTGTCGTCCCATATTAGCCTGTGCAGTCCTCACAGGCTAATCAGGGACGACACTTTCCGCCTAAACTGGATTTTTGCTAAGAAGACACTTCATTTAAACGAAAAATGTCATAAAAGCCAAAAGAGTCGTCCCTGATTAGCCTGTACAGACTGCACAGGCTAATCTGGGATGACACTTTACGCACAAGCATTATGCCCAGTTTTCTCAGAACACGACTCATATATTTAACTATCCCTATTCACTGCAAACAAAGTTACACATATATCATCAAAGTGATACTCATTACTACAGAGCAACAACTCAGTAAGTTTTGATTTTATCCCCATAGTTATGATCATAAATACACACAAACATGTCAATTAACCCTTTGTCACCCACAGGCAACGTGTAAATTGCCATGTGCAAACAGCATTAAACCTGTTACTCGCAGTCTGTTCAGGTTTTATGCTGTTTGCTGCTCATCAGTATCATAATATGATATAGGGTTGGAAATGAAGCCTTTAAAACTTGAATCTAGTAAGGAAGGCCTTCAATTAAACATAACTTTCTAAGAGACTACAAACACGTCTAAACACATATCTGAGTGGAAAAGGGTTAAAGCCTGCCGTACCCTGGATTCTCTGCAGACAGTTTGCCGTATATTGCCGTGGTGATGATCAGCCCGTTCTTTCTCTCCTCCATCTCAATATTTCTCTCTACAGTCTCTCGCATTAACTCCACCTTAAAGATGACAGCAAATGTAAGCAACGTGAAACCTTGGCTGCAGGCAAGCTAGCAGGAGAGAAACCTTATTTTAGCTGGTGGTTCTGTTTTTGAGCCGTGTACTGGGTAAATGGGCTTCATGCATATGTGAAATCTAAGATTAGTCTGTGTCACCCGGTCATAAAAAGTGTGCAGCAAGTCCGGGGCTCAAACCTGGGACCTCCTGCTTGCAATTCGAGTGATCTTCCGAGTGAACTAACACAGCTTACGGACCTAATCACCCACCACGCTTAAGTTCGGTACCGTGACACCTGTCCTGTCACCTGTACTGTGACACCTGTCCTGTCACCTGTACCGTGACACCTGTCCAGTCCTCACAGGCTTATCAGGGACCACACTTTCCCTGTTTTTACAATTTTTTGTTTAAAAAAAATCTTTTTAAAACCAAAATCCAATTCAGGTGGAAAGTGTCATCCCTGATTAGCCTGTGCAGACTGCACTGGCTGATCTGGGAAAACAAATTGTGCACATGTATTTAGCCCAGTATTACCAGATCGTGACACATTTATGGCAAGTTACTTATTGCTACACTGTCTGCACGCATGCACTAGACACATCCCAAACAACTTGCAACTAACAGCAAATTAAAACAGTGTTTGTAGATTGGATTTTTTAAATTATTTTTTCCAACAGTTTGTAACAGTATTTAACTCATGTTTCATAGGTGATTAAGATCTAACATGGTCTCAAATAAAGAATTTGTGTGTGATCAAGGTGGGCATTTATACCAGAGATTTTATAACCTACTGTAAAACCATTTAATTTCGTGTGGTACGAATTTTCGTGGATTTCGTTGGTACGCTGAACCATGAATTCAAGTACCAACGATTAAATCAGAGATATTTGTTTTTTGTAATAGTTCACTTCACTTCAGTAGGTCACATTACACTATATCTCGACTAATTAAAATATTTCCTAATTTAAAATGTTGTTGTTATTTTCCACCAATTTGACATAAATTATATATGTTTGAACTAAGATATTTATGATTAGTATGAGTATGATAAGAACTCGATGTTAATGATTACTTAGTATGAATAACGAGTAGTGTGTTAACATAAAATATCAATTTGTTCACCATCGAGTGCATTAATAAAACACTTAAGTCGTGTCAATTAGTGCCAATTAAAGTTTAAAGAGAAATAAGAAATACAGGTTTTCACACGAGTATTTTGGGGATCTTATTACTAAATTGTTACAACTAGGGGACTGATTGCGCTGAGAATTGCAAATATTGTCAAAACAACATTGATGGCAATTAGCGAACGGGGACCCACAAGTGCGCCATTTTATCGCTCTTATTGACAATTATCGGCAACACTTTTACGCTTCAGTGCACATGAACCTCAAGTATTGCTGTCAACACAGATCAGCAGATTATGCTTCGTTATTACTCTGGTTGTTTTAATAAAAGTTTAATTATTATGACGGTCAGTCTTCCTCGAAAATTTGAAATCCACAAAATTACGTATCAACAAATTAGTTGTTTTTAATTTGAAATCGACGAAATTACGTGTCAACGAATCAGTTTTTATTAAACCACGAAATTTTATACGAATTTTTATACATTTACAGTATTCCTCATACATACGTCATGTGACCAGGCTCGGATTCATTTATGTTTTTACATAATTATTATTATCCTATCATTATCCACTTGTATTTGATTGCTAAACGGTTTAAGGGGAGTTGTCCAAAGACTCCCTACCCTTACTTGTTTTTTAGACAATGGCCCAAAACACAATATTAGTCTCACTCTGTGAAAAATATTATGAAAGCGGAAAGTATCGTCCCTGATTAGCCTGTTTGGAGACAGCACAGGCTAATATGGGACGACACTTAACACACATTGCTGCATTTGACCCGTCTTCTTAGAGCCCAACACATATTTTTTGTGATTGTTACCATGACAACCTACCATGGCCTCAGCTTCCCTCCTCTTTTCCTGCATACGTTCCTGGTGTTCGTTTTTCTTACGCTCCAAATCTCTGGCAGGTAAAGAACAGAACAAGATTTGACACCCCTTTCTAAACTGCTGTCAAAGATTTCCAAAAGAAACAAGACATGGGTCCAAACGTCACTGATGCCCCACATTTCAATTCAGTCTTAAAAATCCACTCATGTCAAAAACAGGCTGTGCTATGGTACAATTTAACTTTTGAACTCTATGGATGACATTGACATTTGAGGTAGGGGGACCGGTGTGGAACACAATCTATTGTGGTATGATGGTTTACATGTGTTTTTAAAAAATCCATAATTAACATTTGATCTCAAAGTGTGACATTGCCCTTTGAGGTCAAAAGAGGCATTCTACACGCAAAATGCTATCTGGTTATCATTTGTGGTAAGTTTGTTTGAAATTGCATGATGAATAACAAAGTTCCAAATCTGGACAAGCTGATTAATTGAAAAATTTGACCTTAGATCGTTAAGTGTGACCCTAACCTTTAAAGTAGGGCGACGGTGCTATGTGTGACACGTTGTCTAATTATGGTTAACATTTGTTCAAGTTTTTTTTAATCCATCAATTTATGGCAAAGTTATGGCTGAGACAGGAATATAAAAATTGTTTTATGGCAAAATTTGAAAAAGTTGTAACACTTAACAACTTGCTTCTTGAAAGTATGGATATCACTAACAAAAATGCATATCCACATGTTTAGTGACAAGTAATTAGAACGTAAAAATTAAATTCTCAAAAGACGCAAATTGGAAAATTTTATTATACAGATTTTTTTAAGATTACAAAACACTAGAATACACATTTCAATAAAGAAGCTTATAAGTAGTGTGCCATTGTAAGAAAGATTAAAGATTTCATTTATTTCATATAAATTTCACCATTGACCTTAAATTGCGACATTCAACCTGGCCTTACGTGTATCACCTGGGCATTTGTACCTCTGCCAAGTTATTTGAAAAGCAAACTTACACTCAAGACTATGTTTCGACCTTGGATAAAACCCAGAATTCACCCAAAGACCTATGAAAACTACTACAACTATTACTTCTCTTTTTGCTGCGTGAGAAAAGGGTTGACAATCAGTTTCTTCACGGCCATGTACACGATAATGGGAGTTATGGTGCCATAAAACACAGCAGACGGCAGAATCTCGCTTGATAGATTGATAGGAACGACTAAACTGTGCTGGCCTCGAAACAATCTGAAAAATCAAAACAACAATGAAACTGTGTTGGCCTCGAAACCATCACAAAATGCCATTTTATTTCATTGAACCTATGCGATTTTTATCATGAGTTTTTCAAACTTAAGTAAATTTATTTGGTCTGCACAATAACCTGAAACTTAATACAGAACATTCTTAGATAAATTTGATCACCATGCAAACAAAACCAATATATTAAATCAGAAAAAAGAAGACGACAATGTTGATTACATGACTTCCTTTTCTATAAAGTAATATTTATTTGTTTTATGTAACATATAATTTTTTAAAATGTACAAATACACAAACAAGAAACCTTCGGAGACGGGTGATGCTCCTCACAGATTTTTTTGTCACAATATTGCACTACATATTCAGAGTAAAGGAAATGTCTTGAGGGGCATAACTTTGGACAAAATAATACAATGGATGGTTTAGCAACTTAAAAATTTCAAAGGGCCATAACTCTCTAAATAAATCATCTAACCAGAACCCACAAAAAGCATGCGCATCTCCTCAAGGTAGTTAAGCTTCCCATAAAGCTTCATTGAATTCCAGTCAGTAGTTGGGGGGACAAGAATTGCACAATATGTAGTTTATAGAAAATTTCAAAGGGCCGTAACTCTGTGAAAAATCATCCGACCAGAACTGGCTGATAATATGCACATCTCCTCTTGGTAATGTAGCTTCCCATAAAGTTTAATTGAATTCCGGTCATTAATTGCTGAGAAATAGACTGGACAAAAATTGTGCACGGACAGACACACGCACGGACAGATGAAGCAGCGACTATATGCTCCCCCTAAAAATTTTGAGGGAGCATAAATATATTAAATTTAACATAATTGCTTAAATAAAACCTTTGACAATTCATCATTAAGCAAATATAAAAGAAAAGCAGAATGTTTCATAACAATTTTATTAAGGAATTTTCTAAGATGCAATCAAGCTAGAATAAATAGTCCTAAACATAGACTGTATCAGAAGCTTCCCCAACGTTTTAACCCTTTCACACTCAGATGCAAAGTGAAAATGGCTACATGCAAACAGTATAAAACCAGAAGAGCCTGTGAGTAACTTGCAGTCTGTTCAGGTTTTAAGCTGTTTGTTGCTCATCAGTATCTAAGGATTGGAATTGAAGCCTTAAAGACATGTCTTTAATTAAATTTAACATGCTGAGGGACTATAAATGCGTCTTAATACGTACATGTATCTTAGTGGTAAAGGGTTAAGCAACATTGATTTAAATGACCATCTGTGTACACTTACTTGACAGTTACAGCTACCCCTGTGGGGACCCCTACGGACAACGTGGCCCCTATTGTGCTGAATGATGTTATCTTTTTCTCCACTCCAGCTTGCACCAAGAAGCCTTGGGTTCCCACTCTGTAAGCAGAAAATAAAAAAAGAACTACTGGGAAAACCGTGCTTAATGCACAATCTTAGACTGCCCACACTAATCTGGGACGATACTTTAACACCATGCATTATGCCTTGTTTTGCCAAAGGGAGGCTCATATAGAGCAGCGATTTTTTGCCCAATTGGGAAAAGTACCGTTAACGAACCAATTGGGAGAAATTCACGCCAAATAACACGAATTGGGAACATTTGCGTAGTGAACTCTTTAATGAAAACTTTATACCTATTTTTATGACACTATCGACTGAACCTTTATTGCAAACGTTTCAGAAAGAAATAGCAACATGTTAAGGACCATTTAACTATAGATATGCCCCAGTATGTTACCCTAGCAACACTTTTTCCTAACAACTAAATTTTACCTGGCAACTACAGAGACATCCCCTTCCTGGTTCTCAAACTTGTGTGTGTATCCCCCGTGGATATAACTGTTCATGGGACTAAGCTGAAAATGAAGGAAAACAGTGCTGTCATATGAGCCTGGAAAAACAGGGCTTAATGCACATGCATAAACTGTCATCCCAGACTAGCCGATACCATCAGGTGACGAAACTTTCCGCCTAAGCTAAGAAGAGACCTCCTTTAAACGCAACTCTTTTAAAGTGAAGTATTGTCCTCAGTTAGCCAGTGCATATAGAATTGCTAATCTGGTGAAGTATTGTCCTCAGTTAGCCTGTGCAGATAGAATTGCTAATCTGGTGAAGTATTGTCCTCAGTTAGCCTGTGCAGATAGAATTGCTAATCTGGTGAAGTATTGTCCTCAGTTAGCCTGTGCAGATAGAATTGCTAATCTGGTGAAGTATTGTCCTCAGTTAGCCTGTGCAGATAGAATTGCTAATCTGGTGAAGTATTGTCCTCAGTTAGCCTGTGCAGATAGAATTGCTAATCTGGTGAAGTATTGTCCTCAGTTAGCCTGTGCAGATAGAATTGCTAATCTGGTGAAGTATTGTCCTCAGTTAGCCTGTGCAGATAGAATTGCTAATCTGGTGAAGTATTGTCCTCAGTTAGCCTGTGCAGATAGAATTGCTAATCTGGTGAAGTATTGTCCTCAGTTAGCCTGTGCAGATAGAATTGCTAATCTGGTGAAGTATTGTCCTCAGTTAGCCTGTGCAGATAGAATTGCTAATCTGGTGAAGTATTGTCCTCAGTTAGCCTGTGCAGATAGAATTGCTAATCTGGTGAAGTATTGTCCTCAGTTAGCCTGTGCAGATAGAATTGCTAATCTGGTGAAGTATTGTCCTCAGTTAGCCTGTGCAGATAGAATTGCTAATCTGGTGAAGTATTGTCCTCAGTTAGCCTGTGCAGATAGAATTGCTAATCTGGTGAAGTATTGTCCCTCAGTTAGCCTGTGCAGATAGAATTGCTAATCTGGTGAAGTATTGTCCTCAGTTAGCCTGTGCAGATAGAATTGCTAATCTGGTGAAGTATTGTCCTCAGTTAGCCTGTGCAGATAGAATTGCTAATCTGGTTTAGTATTGTCCTCAGTTAGCCTGTGCAGATAGAATTGCTAATCTGGTGAAGTATTGTCCTCAGTTAGCCTGTGCAGATAGAATTGCTAATCTGGTGAAGTATTGTCCTCAGTTAGCCTGTGCAGATAGAATTGCTAATCTGGTGAAGTATTGTCCTCAGTTAGCCTGTGCAGATAGAATTGCTAATCTGGTGAAGTATTGTCCTCAGTTAGCCTGTGCAGATAGAATTGCTAATCTGGTGAAGTATTGTCCTCAGTTAGCCTGTGCAGATAGAATTGCTAATCTGGTGAAGTATTGTCCTCAGTTAGCCTGTGCAGATAGAATTGCTAATCTGGTGAAGTATTGTCCTCAGTTAGCCTGTGCAGATAGAATTGCTAATCTGGTGAAGTATTGTCCTCAGTTAGCCTGTGCAGATAGAATTGCTAATCTGGTTTAGTATTGTCCTCAGTTAGCCTGTGCAGATAGAATTGCTAATCTGGTGAAGTATTGTCCTCAGTTAGCCTGTGCAGATAGAATTGCTAATCTGGTGAAGTATTGTCCTCAGTTAGCCTGTGCAGATAGAATTGCTAACCTGGGACACTTTTTATGCAAATGCATTAAGCCCCGTTTTTCCAGAGCTCACCTCATATGTCCAGTGAACTCAACTGGATACTGCTTGAGGGTGAAATCAAATTGCAATTTTCTATGTTTGAACCAAAGGCTGGATTAGTAGATGTTGGTTATACGAAATTCTCTCAACGCTTGAACAAAACCAGTAAAAACTGCATAAGGTACCTGACAAAGTCCTGTAATTGAGACACGTTCTGGAAAAACAGGTCTTAATGCATGTTCATAAAGTGTTGTCCAAAATTAGCCTGTGCATTCCATTTCCAGGAACAACACTTTCAACCTTTGGACAATTTTTATTATGATGAGACCACCTTTAAATAAAAAATTCCATAAAAAGGACAAGTATCGTTCATGATAAGCCTGTGGGGACGAAGGCTAATCTTGGACGACACTTTACGCACATTCATCAAGCACATTACTTCCAGATCGTGACAAAATTTATTACAAAACCTCATGGCCAGTACTTAATTTGACACTTTTGCGTAGACTGATAAAGTAACAGATTGTAATTAAACAGATGGTCAGACAGACAACAAAATGAAGTATATTCAACAGAGGGTTTGAAAGTTGCCAAGTAACCAGCAGTCATCAGACAGACAATTATATTGAACAGAAAAACAGACAGATACACCACAGACATACATAGAGACAAACGCACCACAACCAAGCAGACAGAATGACAAACAAACACTACTAACCGACACACAGACATACGCGCCACCAGCAGTTTGACAGAAAAACTCACAAACTGACAGACAGACTCACAAACAGACAGACAGACAAACTTACAAACAGACAGACAGACAAACTCACAAACAAACAGACAGACAGACACACAGACATTGTCCTCTTACCATGATCTGCATGACCACTTGACGTCTCTCTGAGTTGTACACGAGCACAGTGCTGAGACTGGATACAGGCAACACGTTGTAGTGGATCCTACCCTGCCAGTTTTTGTCAAACACGTACACAAAACCTGAATGGTAGAAAAATAACAAGACTTTTGCCAAAGCAATAAAAGTCCCCTATCTCACATGAAGCAGTTATATAATTGTCTCCCTTTGTTTTCAAGGGACGTAATTCTTTTAAGTTTGCCTTGTAGATGGTAATAAAAATTCCCATTTTCAGCAATATTTCTAGTCTATTTGTTGCCATAGCAACCAGAATTCTTGACATAGGAACAAAATAAAATGATGTGCATAATCTCTATATTGCCATCTGTCCATGTTTAAAGTTTCAGGAAAAAAAAAAAGAACTTTTAAAGTTATCGCAGGATCCAGAAAAGTGTGACAGACTGACGGACTGACAGACACACAGAGCGCAAACCATAAGTCCCTCCGGTGAAACCGGTAAGGGACTAAAAATGTTTCCATTTGAGCCACGCTCTGGGAAAACAGGGCTTAATGCATGTGGGTAGTGTCATCCTAGATAAGCCTTGTCAGGGATGACACTTTCTGCACTTTCTGCAAAACATGATTTTCGCTAAAAAGATACTTCCTCTAAACCAAAAGTACCATACAAGCCGAGAGTGTTGTCCCTGAACAGCCTGTGCAGACAACATAAGCTACTATCTGGGACGACACTTTCACACAAAAAATTAATAGACGATTTAAGCTAAATAACCTTGGCAACAAAGGAAGATTACTGAAACATCCATACAAATATATTAAAAGTTTAACAACAGATTTTAACCCTATCCCACTAAGAAGCAAAGTGAAAATGGCTATGTGAAAACAGCATAAAACCAGAAAAGCTTGTGAGTAACTCACAGTCTGCTCAGGTTTTATGCTCTTTGCTGCTCATCAGTATCTAAGGGTTGGAAACGAAGAATTTAAAAACTTGAATCTAGTAAGAAAGGTCTTTAATTAAATATAACTTTCTAAGGGACTACACATGGGTAAAAATACATATCTTAGTGGTAAAGGGTTAAGAGCAAATTAAAAAAGAATCAATCTCCATTAAGCTCGCACATGTCCTTACTCACCTCCACCAAATCCCACTGTGATTTTCAATGTGTCATTATCAGAGAAAGCAGCCAATCTAGTGTGCAACTTGAAGACACTGAAATAGTGTACAAACATATCACATGGGTGGGATGAGATGAGATATGTATACCTTATTTGTAGTATATATGCAAATAATTATTTTGTTTCTTGAAAATTATCTTATTTCTACTTTAATCCTCATTGATGAAAATTGCCATATTTCATAATGGCATTCTTCCAAATTTATAATGTCATTGTAGTGAATTTTATATTGGCATTGTGGCAAATTTTATTATGGCATTGAAGCAAATTTCATAATGGCCATGGCCAAATTTCATAACTGCATTGTGCCAAATTTAATAATGGCATCACTTTACGCCAATCATAAAGTAAATGATCATAATGTTAAGATAGCATAAAGAAACAGCTGATTTCCATGATATTAATAATTTACCAAAAGTGCATATTATTTCATTATCAAACCAACATGTTTTTATCTGTCTCATAATCATAAAGTAGGTGCATATTTGACAATGTATGTCGATTTTCCCTTCGTATCTGCAAAGCACAGTGTTTTCTACGACAGTAACCACATTATCAAAACCTAACAATCAGCTTTAATAATGTATTGATGAAACATTAAATGTTTTCTCCACTTTCTCACCAATTCTTGTTCACATTGTGTGACCATCTTAATGTAAGATCATCTTTATTGCCAAACTGCAAAGCAGCCTGAAAAGAAGAATGAATAATAATACATAACAACAAGAGATGTGTTTGTCAGAAACACAATGCCCCCTACTGCACCACTTTGACTTTATTTTTTACTCTTTTTTACTTTTGACCTTGAAGGATGGTCTTAACCTTTCACCACTCAAAATGTGCAGATCGATGAGATATACATGCATGCCAAATATCAAGTTGCTATCTTAAATATTGCAAAAGTGATGGGAATGTTAAAGTTTTCAGACGGACAGACATACAGACTGACAGACAGTTCAAATGCTCTATGCCATCCTACCTACGGGAGCATAAAAAGTTCTGTTTACACAGAATGATTATTTCAACCAATCACCATTCCTTCCTGCATTGACCAACTTAAACCATGTGCAATAAAATACGGTGCACCCTGTGGTAAAAACTAAGATTCTACTAGTTGGATTAACTGGGCTAAGCAGTAAAGCTAACTTGTTAAAGCGGGTATATACGATTTTTTATATGTGTTAAATTGTAATATATTGATAAAACTAATACAATAACCATATATAGGCAAGAAAAATTATACATTAAAGCCGAATTTCATAAAATGCAGCAAAGACAAATTAGCGCCCCGAGCCGATTGTGACGTGCATATTTTCCTACAATAACCGAAGCATTCGTCTTTGTATTAGGATCAGAGTTAGTGTTCGTGTGTCGTATGAATAGATATCGTTGCAGGAATTCAAATAAACCGTTAAACTAAGTTTAGATTCACATCGTACATGTATGGTATACATGCTGGCGAATTCGGCTGTACAGCCGTTTTCAATTTTAGAATTTAATATCTGGCTTATTTCACATTTTTCCACACATGTTTTTCTCAACTTTTATTTTAATTTATATTGAAATATATATATAGTAAGTTTGTACACATTTTATATAAATTCATGAATATTTGACAAAATCGTATATACCCGCTTTAAAAGCAGCAAACACTGCAGCATTATGACATCTTTTTGTTGCTTATATTACGACATTAAATATCATAATGTTTTTTAAAGCTATTTCCCATTTTTGTTTGCAAAATAACCACAGAAATAGCAACATGACAATGGCATGAAAGCAGAATTCAATGTAAAATCTAAATAAGTGTGCAAACCTAAGCAAGCTCTGCATGCATGCTATCTACACACACAATTCCAGGGCCATACCTCCATCCAAACTCAAGATATTGAGCACAGACAGGTTTTATCTTTTAAGTCAACGTGCCCTTTACCTTTTTCAAACTGGCCCAAAATGCAATCATTTGCAAGGTCTGCATGTAAAATACCATCACACAAAATTTATGAACACAACTTGCATTAAAACAAATGGGTTCAAACAGTTTTCATGATTTAGTAGCAGTGACCTTGACCCTAATTGTCCCAAATAGAATCCCTAGCCAGATATACAAGAAAGCTACCTAAACAAAACAAAAATTAAACACAATATCTCCAATCTCAAATCCAAACTTAAACAAGCAAATTTGTTGAATTGATATCCCCCGCCAAAAATAAATTTTGGGACAGACAGACGGACGGACTGACTACTATACAGATAATGCCATTGCTAATTCCTAAGCCTTTGGTGGGGGATAATTATTTAGCATGTTTTGTTTTCTTCTTTCTATTTTTGGTAGCAGTTACCCTGACCTTACTCGAACTGGCCCTAAATAAACTCCAAGTCTAAGTCTGCATGTCAGATCCCTATATTTAAATTAAGCCTTTACAGTCTGCACTGGCTATCCAGGAACATCACTTTCCCCATAGACTGGATTCTTTTTAAAAATAGTACCTTGTAACTGCACAGGCTAATCTGGGACGACGCTGTACGCACATGCATTATGCCCTGTTTTCCCAGACATAGGCTCATATCTTGATGGAATGCTAACCCAGCTACTGAGGTCTCACTACTCACTTGTATAGTTCCCCTACAACTACTCACTTGTATTGTTCCCCTAACATTCCTTACTTGCATGGTTCCCCTACCACTCCTAACTTGCATGGTTCCCCTACCACTCCTCACTTGTATGGTTCCCCTACCACTACTCACTTGTATGGTTCCCCTGTTGGCCAGCAGGCGTCTGTACGTGGTGGTGAAGCTGCCGGTTCCCCGTCCATTGGCCGCGTTGACGTTCCAGCTGATGATGCCTGTGTCCTGACTTGTGAGGGGACATTCAACAGACTGTGACACTGTCAGGGAGTTGATCTCTGGCATGGAGTCTGAGAACTCACTGCAAAAATTGTTTCTAGGTTTAAAGCAATCATCGATAGGTGGGATTTTTTGAAGCAACAAGAAGAAAACTGTGTGTCGAGTCACCCCCCTCTAGGTCTAAAGCAATATTTATACTTTACTATTTTAAAGCAATCTCAAGCCCTTCTAGGTTAAATCTATCTTATTCCCCTTCTAGAATAATGACAACTTTCAGATAAATATATAAATATTAGATGGAAACTGTTGACGCAATAACAAGGGTTATTTTAAGGTTTTATAAGGAGGACATTTTAATTATAGTTGGAAATTGTTGAACAATAGGAGCAAAAACTGTTTCAAGTCCAATTTCTGTGATTATCCCCACGCTTTTTGAAAAGCGTGGGGATATTGTGGTTATCTCCGGCGTCTGTCCGTCCGTCGTGGCCACTATATCCTCCTACACTAAAAGCACTAGAACTTTGAAACTTACAAACATGGTAGCTATGAGCATATGTGCGACCCTGCACTATTTGGAATTTTGATCTGACCCCTGGGTCAAAAGTTATGGGGGTTGGGCTGGGGCCGGGTCAGAGATTTTCACTCTTTTTTAATGTTATTTTACATTAACTTCTTTATTTCAACACAGATTTACTTCAAATTGATACTGAACATCTCTTATGACAATACGGTAAATCTCAACTATGCACCGCCCCATTACCAACCCTGGGGCGCCCCCTGGTTCAAAAGTTATGGGGGTTGAGTGGGTCATAGATTTTCACTCATTTTTTTAAATGTTATTTTACATTAACTTCTTAATTTCTACACTGATTTACTTCAAAATGATACTAAACATCTCTTATGACAATACGGTCAGTCTCAACTATGCATGGCCCCATTACAAACCCTGGGGCGCCCCGCCCACATAGACCACACCCACCTAAAATTGCCTTTTACTATAATTTCTTCATTTCTACACAGATTTACTTCAAATTGATACTGAACTTCTCTTATGATGATACAGTAAATCTCAACTATGCATGGCGCCATTACCAACCCTGGGGCGCCCCGCCCACATAGGCCACACCCACCCAAAATTGCCTTTTAATATTATTTCTTCATTTCTACACCCATTCACTTCAAATGGATACTGAACTTCTCTTATGACAATACGGTCAATCTCAACTATGAATGGCCCTATTACCAACCCTGGGGGGCCCTGCCCACATAGGCCACACCCACCCAAAATTGCCTTTTACTATAACTTCTTCATTTCTACACAGATTTACTTCTAATTGATACTGAACTTCTCTTATGACAATACGGTCAATCTCAACTATGCATGGCCCCATTATGAACCCTGGAGCGCCCCTGGGTCAAACATGCGGTGTGGGGATACGCGTCGGCCTCTGCCACGCCATTTCTAGTTCAAATTTTTTTTAGTAACATCAGGATGAAAACTGTGGGAAAACTGTGGTAAACAAACATTTGTTATTTGTAAAGCAATTTTTTACACAATACCCTGCCAAAGTTTGATGGATATTTTACTCAGCAAGATAGTATAACCACAAATGAACAATTGTCATCAAATTTATTAAAGAGCAAACAACAACTGTTGGATTAGGTGCAGAAACATGATATTTTATCATTGAAAAAACGATGTACACCATTCTCCAAAGGGGCCAAATAAGGAGCCCAATGACTTACGCATATTCATCTCTTTCAAAGAGTGACGTTGCATCAATCACCATCTCCACTGAGCTCTGAAAATAGCAGAATTAAAGATAAACATTAAAAAATTTAATTCAATGATTATTTTCCTTTTATGGCAGAATGTAAGATATAAAGTAAAATGTTAACTTCCAAAAGATTGTTAATCGTTTAAAGTGAAATTAAATGCTAAAGTTGTTTCTTCATCACAGACACCTTTGTTGGGCACAATAAAAATGCCTTAAGTTTGCTACGGTGTAATGAATATGATGTACGCGTTAAGTTAAGTTTTAGAGGACCAGAACATAAACAGCGCTGGAGGGGCATTCTCAAGATGGTTTTTCACAGGCAATTTAATTAAAGCTGTCAATATAAACAAAATACTTTCCACACCAAGAGAAGACACAGCTCCAATGCATCATTTTCAAATTGTGACAATCTATAGTGAGACACTTAATAGGTACCTTCTGAATCCGATTCACCTACAAACTTCATTTATTGCAAAATAAATCATCCTTAAGATCTAGTGAAATAATCTGTAAAGATCCTAAAGGGAATCGAAAGTATGTAAGTACTAATACTTCACTTTCATTTTACCCGGTGAAACAAGAATAAGGACAAAAAGTGGTAACAATAAGTAGTTTCAGAATAAATTGTTTATTACTCAGGTACAAAATTGTATGTGTTTGTACTCACTAAGAAATCTATTTAAATCAAAGACATTTCTTACAAGATACAACTTATAAAGCCTTATTTCCATCCCTTAGATACTGATGAGCAGCAAACAGCATAAAACCTGAACAGACTGTGAATTACTCGCAGACTGTTCAGGTTTTATGCTGGTTGCATATAGCCATGGTCATTTTGCTTCTGAGCAGCCAAAGGTTAACCCTTTGCATGCTGGGTAATTTGTCATCTGCTAAAATGTCGTCTGCTGAATTTGTAAAATTAGCATTTTCTTTGATTTTTTTCAAAGAATACTATCAGAATAGCAAACAGTTTGGATCCAGATGAGACACCACGTTCTGTGGCGTCTCATCTGGATCCAAACTGTTTGCAAAGGCCTTCAAAAATGGTTCCAGCGCTGTAAAGGTTAACCCTCACATGAGGATTGGTTCGTCGCTCCAGCCTCTTCTGTTCCTCATCTTCCTGTATACGTTTGTATTCGGCTATGATTTCTGCCGGTGTCTTAGTCCGCGATACGATCTGCAAACATCAGCAAGGCAAATAATATACCATCGTCTGAACCCACATTCACTCTTATACCCTATGTATCTTGATTGACCATGTGAGATTAAGCTAGGAAAATCAAGAAGTCATTAATAATTAATCAGACATTGGTTTGATTTTCCAACTGTTAATGGAAATTCATGCAATCAAGTTAAACATTATATAAAAAAAATCAAATGCAGGCGGTGTTTGCTATGTCCTATAAATCATTTGCTTTTGTCATATTTATCCATTATCAATTAAACTGATCATTGCTTCCCAGACTTCATTTCAATAGTTCTATTAGCTATATTTGAAGTGTCATTGCTCAGAAGTTGACACATACATAGTTATAACAAGAGCACCGCCTTGCGGGTGCAGACCGCTCATCTATTTTCTTTTTAAAGGTGAAGGGACTCTCATTTTCAATCACAAAGGAGGGAGGGGTGGAGTGAAGAGGGGTGTATAGTGTGGGGTTGTGGACATTTATTACATTATCTTCCAAAAAAGGGAAAAAAAAAAAAAAAAATCGGGGGGGGGGGGATGGGGGGGGGGGGGATTTTTTGGGTGCGATGATTGGACGGTATTTCAAACATAACCGTTTAAAAAAAAAAAATTGGGAGGGGGGGGTATAGTGTGAGGGTGTGGTGGTAATTTGTGAGATGATCTTAAAAAAAAAAAAAAAAAAAAAAAAATTGGGGGGGGGGTTGGGGTGGGGGGGGGGGGGGGTATAGTGTGAGGGTGTGGTGGTCATTTGTGAGACGATCTTAAAAAAAAATAAAAAAATTAGGGGGGGGGAGGGGGGGGAGGGGGAGGGGGGAGGGGGGGAGGGCACGGGGGATGGTTTGGGTGGAGTCTATTGTGGTATGTCAGGTAAGAGAAGTTTTGTCAAAGTATCAATCAAATCTAATCATAAATAAAGAATTTATGGCAATTTTAGCAAATTTTAATAATTTGACCTTGAGAGTCAAGGTCATTCAAAGGTCAAGGTAAAATTCAACTTGCCAGGTACAGTTACCTCATGATAGCATGAAAGTATTTGAAGTTTGAAAGCAATAGCTTTGATACTTAAGAAGTAAAGTGGATCGAAACACAAAATTTAACCATATATTCAAAGTTACTAAGTCAAAAAAGGGCCATAATTCCGTAACAATGACAACCAGAGTTATGCAACTTGTCCTTTTACTGTACCCTTATGATAGTTTGTGAGTGTTCCAAGTATGAAAGCAATATGTATGATACTTTAGGGGTAAAGTGGACCAAAACACAAATCTTAAACAAATTTTCAATTTTCTAAGTATAAAGGGCCCATAATTCCGTCCAAATGCCAGTCAGAGTTACATAACTTTGCCTGCACGGTCCCCTTATGATAGTTAATAAGTGTTGCAAGTATGAAAGCAATAGCTTTGATACTGTAGGAATAAAGTGGACCTAAACACAAAACTTAACCAAATTTTCAATTTTCTAAGTATAAAAAGGGCACATAATTCTGTCAAAATGCCAGTCAGAGTTACATTACTTTGCCTGCACAGTCCCCTTATGATAATTAGTAAGTGTTGCAAGTATGAAAGCAATAGCTTTGATACTTAAGGAATAAAATGGACCTAAACACAAAACTTAAACAAAATGTTCAATTTTCTAAGTATAAAAAGGGCACATAATTCTGTCAAAATGCACGCCAGAGTTATCTAACTTTGCCTGCCCAGTCCCCTCATGATAGTCAGTAAGTGTACCAAGTTTGAATGCAATAGCATTGATACTTTCTGAGAAAAGTGGCCCTAAACGCAAAACTTAACCAAAATTTTCAATTTTCTAAGTATAAAAAGGGCACATAATTCTGTCAAAATGCATGCCAGAGTTATCTAACTTTGCCTGCCCAGTCCCCTAATGATAGTAAGTAAGTGTACCAAGTTTGAATGCAATAGCATTGATACTTTCTGAGAAAAGTGGATCTAAACGCAAAACTTAACCGGACGCCGACGCCAACGCCGACGCCAAGGTGATGACAATAGCTCATATTTTTTTTTCAAAAAATAGATGAGCTAAAAATGAAATTTTGCCAGCCATTTTACACACAGTATATAAAGCATACAATGTAGTGAAAATAGAGTATATATACAGTGGGTTACAATAATAGACCATCTTGACCCTATTGTTGGACATTTAACAATGTATTAAAATAAACCATGGCTGCAGCCAAATATCTTGTTCTTTACAATTAAAACTGTCCTATTATGGCTTCTATCTGCAGAACAACTTTAAACTTTGTGGAGAGTTTGGACAGTAATAAATTCATGGAAGAAAATCTATGTGTGTAATAATTTAAACCTCATTCTGGAGAAAGTGGGCTTAACCCTTTGCATGCTGGGAAATTTGTCATCTGCTCAAATGTCGTCTGCTGAATTTCTAAAATTAGCATTTTCTTCGATTTTTTTCAAAGAATACAATCAGAATAGCAAACAGTTTGGATCCTGATGAGACGCCACGTTTTGTGGCGTCTCATCTGGATCCAAACTGTTTGCAAAGGCCTTTAAAATTCGGTTCCAGCGCTGTAAGGGTTAATGAATGTGGGTAAAGTTTCATCCCAGATTAGCCAGTGCAGTCTGCTTTTACGGTGGTTTTTTTTTGTTTAAAGGAAGCGAAAATCCAGTTAAGTTGGAAATGTCTTCCCAGATAAGCGTTTGTGAACTGCACAGGCTAATGTTGGACAACACTTGTCGGTAATACACATGAATTAAGTTTTCCCAGAACAAGGCTCAACCAATAGTAACTTTTGATTTAGGGAAAAACTGCATGATTTTAACAAAAATTTTCAGCCTGTCCTTTGCTTTTCTTAACATGGGATTTAACGTATTCTAAGATACAAATGCATTATTCTAATAAAAAAGGAAAAAAATTGGGATGGGAATCATATCCGAAATCGCTATCCGGATAACCGTTACCGCTATCCGAATATATCCGGATATCTGTATTCTTTTGTAAGTAAACAAAAGGCTGTACCATCATCACAACACTGTGAATACGTTTATTTGCATTGTTTACAGAATAACAAACAATATAATGCATTTATATGATTTCTTTATTTCAATTATTTTATTTATAAGAACAATATCAAAGTTGCAAAATACGTAATTTCTTTTAAAAAACACATCGTAAAACTAAAACAAAAGCATACTACGTTATATACATTCTACATACAGTTGATACATTCAGTTCAATTTCATTTGCATTCGCTAAGATGCACTGACCTAAGGTTTTCGTTCATGAAAATAATTGCTTCTACTAAGTCGCGATTTAGTCTGTTCCTTAGCTTGGGAAGTACCAAGCCGGCCGACGAGAACACGCGCTCAATCGGAACCGATGTTGCCGGAACTGCCAAAATACTTAAGGAGTTTGAGAAATCGCGATTTGTAATCTCCTTTTTTTTACAGATAAATATTGACAGAACATTTATTTGATTTGGCAGAGATAATTTTTCGATACTTTTGCACCCATCGATTGAAGCCAAGTAGCCAATTGGTTTCAATTATCGGGAAGTAAGGACCATAAAACAAAACACGGCGACGCAAGTTGGCAATTCGGCCATTATCACGAAGGCGATCGGGAACTGGCAGGGGCACTCGCTGAGCAACAACTAATTAACGGATTAATGTCAGTCTGTCAGTGATGTCTTGTATACAGATTAACGTCGAAGTATACGATGAGGAACATAGTGTGCATAACAACAGGGGTAATATCGTTTAATCCAGTATTCGAATTCTCTTTTACGATTTGGATACTTGAACAGTATTTGGATATCCAGATAATCGTTCCCATCCCTAGAAAAAAGCCATGTCCAGTGACAGCGACTTTTAACAATTGCCCATGAAAATTCACATAACAAGAACCACCTGGTAGTTGGTGGGTCAGGTTTTCTAAGCGTCTTTAATTAAACTTGAGCCTTGCACTGGGAAAATAGGGCTTAATGCATGTGGGTAGTGTTGTCCAACATAAGCCTGTGCTGTCAGCGAAGGCTATTCAGCGACAAGGCTTAATCACCTAGACTGGATTGTTTCTAAGAAGAGGCTTCATTAAAACAAAAATTAACACAAAAACTAAAATGTCATCCCTGATAAGCCTGTGCAGATGACACTTAACGCCCATGCATTAAGCACAGTTTTCAAAGGATGAGGCTAATAACATTGTGTACCTCAAGTCCGTACGACTCCAAACCTTTCTCTCCATACAGATCATATATAACTCTTTTGTGTGCATCTGTCAAAACTGAAAACAAGAGTAAAGGTCTTGATCATTTAATTTTCATCACAATCCTTAACTCATACGTTAAAGTTACTTCAATATTTGATATAAATATAGAGATATGTAGGGTTAACCTGAATTTTCTTAAGTACTAAACAGGACCATAATTCTGATAAATTGCAGGTCAGTTAAGGAACATGTAAAGCAATCTTACACTGTAACCCAAAAGACATGTGTACAGTTCCAATTGAATATGCATAGGAGATACAGTAAATAGAGATGCTGCACATTTACCTTGACCAAATGTGATATAAATGATAATACCTGTAATTGACACAGCATTACGCAGTCACACATCTAATTTGGGTGAGTTGCATAGCTTTGACTATTTGGTGAATAATATAGATAACAAGAGCTGTGTTTGTGAAACATAATCCCCCCTACTGCCCTTTGAAGCCACACCACTGAATTAAACAAGAGGGCCATGATGGCCCTGAATCGCTAACCTGACTAACCAAATACAATCCAAACCAGACTTCAGCAAGAAAAACATTCTGACCAAATTTCATAAAGATTGGATGAAAACTGTGACCTCTATTGTCTATACAAGGTTTTTCTATTATTTGACCTAGTGACCTAGTTTTTGACCTAGTGACCTAGTTTTTGACCCCAGATGTCCCAAATACAATCCCAACCCAGATTTCATTAAGATAAACATTCTGACCAAATTTCATAAAGATTGGATGAAAACTGTTACCTCTACTGTCTACACAAACAAATTGTTGACGTTTTTTCTATTATTTGACCTAGTGACCTAGTTTTTGACCTCAGATGACCCAAATACAATCTAAACCCAGATTTCATCAAGATGAACATTCTGATTTCATAAAGATTGGATGAAAACTGTGACCTCTACTGTCTACACAAACAAATTGTTGACAGTTTTTCTATTATTTGACCTAGTGACCTAGTTTTTGACCTCAGATGACCCAAATACAATCCCAACCCAGATTTCATCAAGATAAACATTCTGACCAAATTTCATAAAGATTGGATGAAAACTGCGACCTCTATTGTCTACACAAGGTTTTTCTATTATTTGACCTAATTTTTGACCTAGTGACCTAGTTTTTGTTCCAAATGACCAAAATACAATCCCAACCCAGCTTTTATCAAGATGAACATTCTGACCAAATTTCATTAAGATTGGATGAAAACTGTGACATCTACTGTCTACACAAGGTTTTTCTATTATTTGACCTAGTTTTTGACCTTGTGACCTAGTTTTTGACCCAAGATGACCCAAATACAATCCCAACCCAGATTTTATCAAGATAAACATTCTGACCAAATTTCATAAAGATTGAATGAAAACTGTGACCTCTATTGTCTATACAAGGTTTTTCTATTGTTTGACCTTGTGACCTAGTTTTTGACCTAGTGACCTAGTTTTTGACCCCAGATGTCCCAAATACAATCCAAACCAAGATTTCATCAAGATAAATATTCTGACCAAATTTCATAAAGATTGGATGAAAACTTAGACCTCTACTGTCTACACAAACAAATTGTTGACAGTTTTTCTATTATTTGACCTAGTGACCTAGTTTTTGACCTCAGATGACCCAAATACAATCCCAACCCAGATTTCATCAAGATAAACATTCTGACCAAATTTCATAAAGATTGGATGAAAACTGCGACCTATATTGTCTACACAAGGTTTTTATATTATATAACCTAGTTTTTGACCTAGTTTTTGACCCCAAATGACCCAAATACAATCCCAACCCAGCTTTTATTAAGATGAACATTCTGACCAAATTTCATAAAGATTGGATGAAAACTGTGACCTCTACTGTCTACACAAGGTTTTTCTATTATTTGACCTACTTTTTGACCTAGTGACCTAGTTTTTGACCCCAGATGACCCAAATACAATCCCAGCCTAGATTTTATCAAGATAAACATTCTGACCAAATTTCATAAAGATTGGATGAAAAGTGTGACCTCTATTGTATATACAAGGTTTTTCTATTATTTGACCTAGTGACCTAGTTTATGACCTAGTGACCTAGTTTTTGATCCCAGATGTCCCAAATACAATCCCAACCCAGATTTCATCAAGATAAACATTCTGACCAAATTGCATAAAGATTGGATGAAAACTGTGACCTCTACTGTCTACACAAACAAATTGTTGACGTTTTTTCTATTATTTGACCTAGTGACCTAGTTTTTGACCTCAGATGACCCAAATACAATATAAACCCAGATTTCATCAAGATGAACATTCTGATTTCATAAAGATTGGATGAAAACTGTGACCTCTACTGTCTACACAAACAAATTGTTGACGAACGTACACACGCACACACAACGGGCGCCGGACATCACACGGTCACAAAAGCTCACCATGTCACTTCGTGACAGGTGAGCTAAAAATCAAGAATAATTTAATTTTATATAACTAATTACTATTATTAGTTTTTTCTATATGGGAATAATCATTCTGCTCCCCCAAAAGTTACCTTCATGGGCCCTCTTTATCTTGCTGAAGACCTGTTCTGCCTTTTTCTTCTTCACGGGATCCTGATGCTTATCAGGGTGGTAGATTCTACTGAGTTGCTTGTATGACTGAGTGATCTCATCTTTAGTTGCCTGTGAACAGAATTCAAACGCTTGTGGTTTGAAGTTCGGTCTGGAAGTATTTAAGAAGTAAGGACCTTTCTTAAAAAGAAAAATGGATAATTGCAAGTTTGTTAGGCAAGTAATTGGTTCAGCTTGCTAACTAATCATTCAGGTTTTACCAAGACAGAACTAGCTTAAACACTTCTAAGTAACTCTGTCTTACAGTTTGGCACATTTAGGAACAAGTGATTAACTTTGCTTCTAACAATAAGTCACTTTCCTTACAGTTGGGAACTTAGGTTACAGTGATCTGCTCTTCTTTTTTTTACACAAATTATTTTTTTGCCCAATCAGGAAATGTATTAGTACCATGCCAATATGCAAAAATTTGAGCGAAAAAAAATTAAATTGGGGAAAATTGCGTCATGATTTCTTCAGATTGTGAGTTATGGGTCTTTAGAAGTGCTTGATACTTAATTCCACAGGCTAACTAAATATTCTATCCCATGCCTATTTGCATACTTATACGGGCAAAAGCCCGCGTAGCAGGCGTTGACCTTTCATACATATGGAAATTTAGACCAAAAAAATAGACAAGGGATGCATCTGAAATTTTTTTGCGACACGCGACATATATTTTCGCGATGCAATTACCTCCCTTGTATACTTATTTTGTCCATGTTCTGCCTCCGTTTGTTTAGTTGCGAATTTATTTCATTCTATAAATTCAACAACTAAATGTTATTATTATCCTCTCAAATCAATAAATAAAACTGTTTAAAAAATTGATTCGCTGAATTCATGAACATCGGCGTTATTTGAGCTCTCAAATGTTAAATGGGAAGCTTACCACTGCGCATACAGCGTCCTGTAAATAACAACACCGTACAGTACTGTTTACTTGTCAGAATTCGTGACGCATTTACCATTCGCTCTCAGAAAGCAGTTTTACCCGTGATCATGAGCAATAGTTGGGTAAGTTGCGGTTGTTATCCACGAGGAACACGTTTATTTGACAAATTTAACGTTATTGCGATTTAACTTTTCAGCATTTTAGCTAATTTTAACTGGTTTTAACTTCGTCTGCACTCACTTTTTCAATTCTAATTTATTTTCATATAAAAGGTTACAAATCACTATATATAGATTAGGCCTCAAACCACTTAATTTATAAAAAATCGGTTGGTAATTATTGTATTTGGTTACATAAAATATCAATGTATTGTTTAAGATTACCTTTTTTAAAACAGGAACTGCTTTCGTCACATAGCAATTTTTTGCAGATTTTGCGATAAGTTCTATCTATTGCTTATTGGCTATTCATTAAAACTATTTAAACAAAAACAGTATCCATGTATTTAACGTTTTGGTTATATTTCTGAAGAATATTCTACATGATTATTCAAAGATCCTCTCTCTTTGGTATGTAAACTAAAGATACGCTGTGATTGTTAACAATATTTCAACTCGTACTCAATTGTTTTCGTACCAAACTGTGAATGTTTGTAAACAATATTTAAACTTGTTCTGGATCATTTTGTACTACAGTAAACGGGTTCATATTGTAAAAAAGCTGTGATTACATAAACATAGGATATTGCCTTATAAATGTGTATTTTATAGATTTTTCTTTTGTTTAATATTTTAGATGGTCTGTCAAGCACTGGGCGCAGGGGTTTTTCTGCCTATTTTGGGAAAAGGAGTCTGACCAAATTGGGAATTGTTTATCAACATAATTGGTCATTTTGGGAATTTTTGCATCGATGAAATGGCTCATTTGGGAAAAAATTGTGAATTAATCATGCTTAAATAATTCAGTGGTTTAACAAATAAATTTGTTTTTATTTGTTATTTTGTATTCTTTATATAAACAGATGCAATATTGGGCATGTTCAATGTTAATTCAAGTACTGCAGTTTTGTTTTTCAGTTACAGTTACACTCTGAGATAAGAACTGAACAGTCAAAACCTTATAGCAGATATTTTTGACCAAAACAAACACTGGTTAGTCACACAAGTTATAAGACACTTCATTCTTAAAAAAAAAAAAAAAAATTTTTTATATTTTGGGAATTTTAATTGTAATTTCGGTTTGGGATTGGGTCCGTTTACTTTGGGAGTGCCTCCGTTTTCCGGAGGGGCAGACAGTGCTGAAAAACCCCTGAGGCGTCACACACTCCATACATTATTCTGCGCAGCAAAACTGACTGGATGCTAAATACTCAACAACGATGCCATTCTGGATCTATCAAACTTGCCAGTGATTGTGGTCTTGAAATATCTTGAAATATTCAATAGTTTTGTTGGGTTATTGTGTGTCTGTATGTCATCAAAAAGCCGTTTCAGCATAAAAAATATAAGATGTACAAACAATAGTAAAAGAGAAGTGAAATAAACAACTAGCAGATAGCAAACATGTTAAAGTTATGTTTATACTAATAGTGTCCATGCATTTATATAATTTTTTAAGGAAAGTCTAGTACGGTAGTTAATTAAAAGCATGCCACAAGAAAGGAAGCGCATTCAGTTTTGGGATAATTGTGTTTTGAAGACTTCTTGCAAGACATTAAACTTTTAAACAATATTAACTAGCATGTGTTACTATAGAATTTGATATATATTGTGTAATTGAATGTTAATTTTTCTGTCCCATGATATAGTGGCAAAATTGTGAATAGTTTAATTGCAAAAATGCCTGTGGATCTTCGACATATATCTTTTTTATTCTTGCATAAATAATAAATTGACACATCATGCTGTTTTTTTTATGTTTATGTTTTTTATGTTTCATCAGTTTATGTCATGAGCAATGGCTTTAAATTCCTTCTTCTACTTCTTCCCATAAAGTGCATGGAGCATACACCTTAGGGTAAAGAATAAGACCACTTTCAAGCTCAATTACCCATGAATCATTGTTGTGTATACTTTTTTGGCTTTAATTGAATACCAAAAAAAATCAGAAGAAAAGAAGAAGTAGTACCAGAAAATAAATGAAAGAAAAGGTGTATTTTATAGTAAATAAATTTCTGCTGTACAGAAAAAACTGTACATAGATAAATGTACAAAAAAACTCCTTTTGTATGAGTGTTTAATTGCTTGTTTCACTGCAGTAAACACTATTTGATTTACAGTACCATATGAGGATTGTGAATTAATTTAATTTAAGATTATAGGCAGTGCTCCAGCTAGGATTTAAAAATAAGTATTTTTTAAGGGCAGCGGGGGGGGGGGGTGCCCTTCAATTTAGGCCTAGCTGGAGCACTGATAGGGTCATATTAATATGTTGGGTAAGGAAGGAAGAATACAATGTTGACATTGAAATCATACAATATACTCGCTTTTAGTAAAAAAAATGATATTTTCCCACTTCTACTTCATCTTCCGTCTTCAACATTTTGAAATCCCTGCATATGTTCAAGAAACAAAAAAAAAAAAATTTGAATAATAAAATACATTATTTATATTTTGACTGTTTAGAAAAGATTTTCTTTTTTGGTGGACAACAACTTCGCATATGCATGTTTGTAAAAAAATGTCATCCAGTGATTCGTTTCTATCAGGGTTTAGATGAAATCATGGATGTCACACTGCTGTAAATAGACACATGTAAAGATAGATAAAATATATGTTGTTATGCAAAAGATTTAAAGAAGCCCAACAATTTATAATAAAATTTATCCTGATATTTTAACATTTATTTTACTTTAAATGCAGTTACTTTTATCTATTCAAGGGGTTTTTAAGATAGAAATTTTTAATATTGTTTATTAAAAAAATGAACAACCATTAAACTTGATATTAAAACGTTTGTAAACAAGACTAGTGGTTGCTATATCTATTTCCTAAATCTTACAAAATGTTTTTTGTTAATTTCTATAAAAAGGAATTACCTTTTGGGAGCTGGATTGTTCAATTAAAATGTGCAGGCTTTTATTTCTAATCAATATGCAAACTAAAATAGACATCTTTTAAGCTTTTGCCCGAAAATTAGGTAGCACCTATAAACATATTAAATGTTCAATTTAAGTGCTCATTTTACTTGCACATAATGCGCTTTTGCAACAAAATCTTCCTTTTGGGAATTATTGGGAAGGCAATTGAGAATTGTATAATTATCCCACCATAAGGAAAGTGCCTTTTTAACGAAGGAAACAAATCACAAACTGACAAAGTCACTGACTCACAGTTGTTTTAAAATAACTGAATAACTTCAATTAGGTAACAACTAGGACATATCATTCAACCTTCTTATATGTTTTAAACTATTCTAGATTAAATATTTTTTGAGAAAATTCATTTATAATACAAATTTAATTGTATCTTATTTCTACATTACATACTTTATTAAAAGCTTTAACTCTCTGACTGGCAGATGCCGTAGTTGCAACAATTCAACTATCAGCTTTATAACCCAATGGGTTGCTGATAGTTGCAATGCGCTCTCTCTTGGCCATGGGTGCAAAATGTTATCAACAATGCAAGGGTTAAGGAACACTGAAACTGCAAGAACTTATACAAGTTTACCTATCTAAACCACAAACTCATCCAAATGGTACCATTAAAGCAAGAAATAATTGATTTTATTGACTTAGGTTTTGTTTTGTACGCTGTATCCGCCATATTGGAAAATTGACCCAATATTGGTTAGGTAGCAGTACACCAATATTTTGCACGTCATGTTATGTGCTCCAGCCTATAAAGTCGATAACGATGTAGTATTGACCTTATCGCGCTGAAGTCACAAAAGGGTCAGTCCCTTAGCGACGGTGAAAACAATGCCCTAGATACGGTCGATTTACTACGCTGATTGAGCACCACTGCTGATATTTCGTCAATTGCATTCCTATTGGGAAGTCGATAGGTAATTAAATGTCCCGTAATTGGTGTTTAAAATGTCTTTAGACTATTATGAAGGGTTAGATTGCACTTCGAAAGCCCGATATGATCCGAAAATAAAACTAATTGGACAAAATGAATGTCCGTACAAATTGCAAGCTGGATGTTGGAAAAATGACCCGACCAAGTGGCCGATGATCGAGTGCGGCGACATTCATGATTAACTTTCTCACTGAGACACCAGGTAAATTCGTTTATTCTGTAATAATGGGAGTATCCTTGTAGATGTTGATGTAATGAGTATTGTCGTTCTTTTCAGGGTTCATTCATCTTCGAACATTATAATTATATTTCTACTATGTCAATTTATCATGCTAATGTGAAGCTGTAAAATACGTAGGGACATCTGATACATGACTTACTGAAAGCCTTAGTTGTGTTCATTGTAATGAGTAGGAGTGACAAATATTAAAATCAACACACATATATCTGTATAAATATTTGTTTTTCAAACATTATTTACCCCCGTTGCTGTCAAACGTAATTTCTTTTTTATGATGTTGATCGTTTATTGTCGTAACATTATATAAATCTTAATACGGAATGACGTCTTTTTAATTAACTGATACACGCTAAATACGTTACTTGTTTTTTTACGTAAATTTTATAATTATTAAATACTTTAATAAATTAATCGGGCTAGTATCTTTACGGTGTAAAAATTTCTGATAATCTAAATTGTACATGACTTTATATTTGACCATATGTCACATATCTAATTTAAGCAACTGTTAAGTACATCGGCGTTAATTATTCACCCAAATGACTGCTTAATACTACCAGAAAGAGGAGACATGGTGGCATCTATCGTGTTAAATGACACTGTCTGGACCACCCAGTGTGGTTTATGACACCTTTTTGTCAGTTAAGTTTGGACAATATTTGATCAAAACCAGATAATCGGATTATGCAAAACAAAGGGGCAATTAAACACCAGAATACAAAAGCTTACACGATTTTAAGACTGATGCAAACAATCAAATGAAAAATATTGCATTTAATTTAATTAAATGTTTATTTAAGGTGTCAATGTGTTTTTTAAAGCAACTGTATATTCAATTATTTTGACATTAAAAATTTGGCCTAAATGACTGCTCAGTATGACAAGAGATGACATAGAGGTATCATAAATTGTGTTTAATGACCACATGTGGTTTATGAAGAGCCCCAAGTATAGGTCCCCAGCTGGCTTTATGACACCGTGTTTTCTTTGTCTGGACAGTATCCGATCATAACGAGATAATCGGTTTGTGATGAAGAAAGGGGCATTCAAATACCTAACATGCGAAAAACAAAAAGTGTCGAAATTGGTGTGAATTAAATAAAAACAATAACATTGATCATGATAATTTATTTAATACGTAACAAGGTAATAAGGTAACAAATATAGAGGTTCAAATCAGCTACTATATATTGCATATATTTAAAATGTATTGGTTGTTTGTTTTCATCCTTATTTGTGTTCGTTCATTAAATTAAATTTATTTTTAAAGAATTTCTATTTCTGGGTATTTTTTTTCTAAAAAAATGGTCACGAAGATGTGCCTTAACTTAAGAAAATTGCGAGCAGTATTAATATTTTAATGCAAATAAAATTGCGACAGCGCTTTTGTTTTCACCGTCGTCAAGGGGCATGTAACTCTAACTGACGCAAGTGCCCGGTTGTTGCGATAAGGTCAATTCGATACAGAATACACTGTTTCAAATTTGAACATAAACATGTCAGCGAGAAAAGTGTGTTGAAACATTGTCGTGTTTTTATAGGGTGCATGCAAAGGATGACATCCGTAGGTTGCCATTCAGGTAAATTTAACATGTTTATGAAGTTTATTCACTATTTTCCTCAATTTGTCTCGAAAGACATCTGTTTAGTGAAGCGCACAGATTCGCTGCGCTAAACTGCACCCATGTTTATGAAGGGGTGCATATGGACTGCCAGAGCCGCCATAGCAAAAATTATCAAAGGCTCTGGGAGTCCGTTTATATGGACTAGCAGATGCCGGTGACATAAATTTCGGACAAGACTTGCATCAGATCAAATCTAATTAAGTTAAGTTTAGTCATTTCTTATTTGTAAAGTAATGTGTTTTAAATCGGTTTGGATAAACAACAAAACAAACAAACTTTATACCTCTTTTGATATGTTAAGAAGGGCGTAAAGATCATCTGAAATGAAATCTCCGTCTCCTTCGTCCAAGGGCGCAGCCATTTTTAAAACTAAGTATCGACTATAATTATCGTTTACGTCACAGTCTTCTAAAGTTCTTATCGATATGATGCTCATCCCCATCATCATCATCATCATCATCATCATCATCATCATCATCATCATCATCATTCATCATTATGATCATCATTATGATCATCATGATCATGATCATGATCATGATGATCATCATCATCTTCTTCTACTTTTTCTTCATCATCATCATCAATCGTTATCATCATTATCATCATCATCATCATCATCATCATCACCACCACCAACATCATCTTCTTCTACTTCTTCTTCATCATCAAACAGACAGTGGGCAACACTAACCTCCAGTATGAGAACTAACTGGGGGGTCACATTCCACAAGAAAAAGGCATGGAAACAACAGGTACAAAGCGTAGAGGCAAAAATTACATAAAGTTTATGCACTTTTGACGTTTAATTCTCTAACAAGTGGCAAAAGTTGATGTGATTCTATCAATTATAGAATATCATTGATATTAACAGTTTACATTAATATTAACATTAATATTAAAAAGCAAATTTAACAGACCTTTACACACAAAAATACATTTGGTTTACAATTTAACAATCCTGCAAAAAAACACAACCAAACATTTCGATTATATATAAAATTTAACCTCAATTTTAACCAATATTTATTAAAATAAGTTTTATGCAAATATTTAGGTTACAACAAAAGATATCGAAAGCAACAGTCATTAATTTACAGGAACCAGACAAGTGTCATATTCCTTTATTTATCGGTAATAATTTAACAGCAATAAATATTTTTTTAACATTTATGTTTGACTTATAAACAATAGAGCACAGGCACTCTATTTGATAAATCTCTGTTTTGTCTTCTTAGCGTTTATGTTTAACTTTGAAGTTATAAATCCCTGGTGCGATTGTTGAAAGCACTTGGTGTAGAATCACTGCAGTCAGACCCCAGACTCTATGTTTAGCACTTGATCCAAAGAATACGGGCATTGTGTAGCCAGTGTTTTCATAACGGAACTGAGTCGTCCTGATGTTGTCACTGTCACAGAGCGACGCTATTGACCTGGTAAATATTTCTTGGACCTAGAAAGACAGGTTACCAGTTGATTCTCTTTTGGTAAACTTGGCTTAATGCATGTGCGTTAAGTGTTGTCCCAGATTAGCCTATGCAGTTTGCACTTTATGCACTTGCATTAAGCGCTGGGACTCAATGCAGTATTAAAACAAGGAACAAAATTTTCACAAAACCAGGTTTTCAGTTGAAAAAAAAGTCTGATAAAGGGAGACAATTCAAAATGTGTATTGTTAACCCCCTTGTGTAAAATTGACCTTGATTTCAATTAGAAAACAAGGGCTGTTTGTAAAACATGCATGCCCCCCATATGGGCTGTCAGTTGTAGTGGAATCCATTGTGTAAATACGTTTTTTGTCACTGTGACCTTGACCTTTGACCTAGTGACCTGAAAATCAATAGGGGTCATCTGCCAGTCATGATCAATGTACCTATGAAGTTTCATGATCCTAGGCCTAATTATTCTTTAGTTATTATCCGGAAACCATTTTACTGTTTTTTTTACTGTTTTCACAATGAATGACATAGTTATGGCCCGGACAAGCTCATTTATGGTCATTTTTCACTTTTGAACTCCAAGTGCGACTTTGACCTTGAAGATATCAACGTAATTCTTTCGCAAGACACATTGTCCTATGATTGTGAACAAATGTACCAAGTAATTTTAAAATCTCACAATGAATGACATAGCTATGGCCCGGACAAGATCATTTAGGCCATTTTTGACCTTTGAACTCACAGAGTGACCTTGACCTTGGAGATATTAACATAATTCTTTCGCGCGACACACCATCCAATTATGGTGAACAAATGTGCCAAATGCTTTGAAATCTCACAATGAATGACATAGTTATGGCCCGGACAAGCTCATTTATGGCCATTTTTTACCTTTGAACTCAAAGTTTGACCTTGACCTTCGAGTATATTGACGTACTTCTTTCACACGACACACCGTCCCATAATGGTGAACAAATGTACCAAGTTATTTTAAAATCTAGCAATAAATGACATAGTTATGGTCTGGCCAAACTTTCGGTTAAAAACACACCAAGTGACCCCGTGACCTAGTTTTTTACACAACATGACCCATATGAAAACTTGACCTATACATCATCTAGATACAACTTGTGACCAAGTTTGGTGAAGATCGGATGAAATTTTCAGGACAGACCGACAGACAGACCGACAGACAGACAGACTGACAAAGTGACTCCTATATAGCCCCCATTACCAGTAATGGGGGTATAATAAAAATGATCTAGTATGTTTGGCTTGATATATGGTATCATAACATTCATGTTCATTATTTTGTCATTTCAAATAAAGAATGTTTAATTGAAATATTTGTGCTTATAAACAAGAGCCCCCCCCCCCTCCACCCCCCCTCCTGTAAAAAATTAATTGTTTATTGGTGTTCATCATGTTGTCAGGAAACAGGTACTCAATTATCCGAATGACATTAGAAAACATTAGATCTATCTTTTGAAAAAATAAAATTGGAGGAGGGGGACTTTTTAGAGGTAATTACCAAATTACCTCAAAATTGCATGTAATCAATATGTATATAAAACAGTATGTTAAATTTTTAGTATTTTTTACTGCTGGGATTATTGGTGTGTCATGACCAACTGTTATTACCTCTTTATCGTTGATCTTCCATGGTTTATCTTCGTAGTTTCCACAGAATCCCAACACCGGTGTCACCTGGCTACCTGCCTGAAACAGTGACATAAAGATCACATAATACACCTGGCTCCCTGCCTAAAACAGTGACACAGAGTTCAGATAAAGTAATACACATGGCTCCCTGCCTGAAACAGTGTTGTTGTTGTTTTTTATCGAGTGCACCTGGATTGTCTCCCATATGGCCATCGCCCCCAGAAATACGTGTTAGTTGGTTATGGGGGATAGTGCAAGATACAGGAGACACCCTGTTCCAGAGGTGACCCTGGGTCTTTTAGTGCCCGGTGTATAGCACCTAGTACACTGCACCTCGGTTTAACGTCTCATGCGAAAGACGAATTAGTAGGTTAGGTGCAGCGGGGGATCGAACCAGCGATCTCTGGATTGTGAAGCCAGTGTGTTACCACTAGACCACGGATCCGCTACACCTGAAACAGTGACATAAATATCACATATATATACCTGGATCCCTGCCTGAAAAAAGTGACACACAGTACACAAAACACACCTGGCATCCAGCCTGAAACAGTGACACACAGTTCACATACATGTAATTCACCTGGGGTACCTGCCTGAAACAGTGACATAAAGTTCATGTAATACACCTGGCTTCCTGCCTGAAACAGTCACACTCAGTTCACATAATACACCTGGCTCCCTGCCTGAAACAGTGACACACAGTTCACATAATACACCTGGCTCCCTGCCTGAAACATTGACAAACAATTCACAAATTACACCTAGCTCCCTACCTGAAAAAGAGACACACAGTTCACATAATACAACAGGTGCACTGTCTGAAAAACTGACACAAAGTTCACATAAAACACCTGGTTCACTGCCTTAAACAGTGACACAAAGTTCACAATATTCTCCACATAGAGTTAAGCCACTCTCTGTGAATTCATGATAAATACATGAGCATAAAGTGTCCCTGATTAGATTTATGTGACTTTCTGCCTCAACTGGGATTTTGCTAAGCAGGGACTTCCTTTAGACGAGAAAACTATCGTTACAACTAAAGAAGAAAGTGTCGTCCCTGATTAGCCTATGTGTACTGCGCAGGCTAATCTGGGAAATTATTTACGCACAGTCCTGTTTTCTCAGAGGAGGGCTGATTTACTTTCACATTTATTCAGCCCTGGAAACACACACATTTTGTGTTGAATTATAATTTCTTACCTCATAAGTGCAGTTGTACACAAGTCATTTGTGTGTTTGCAAGCAAAACCATATTTTACATGATCATATTGGAAATAGTCGTACTGATACCAAGGAACCTGAAAGTAACTTCTTAATCCTTAGTTACATCATATTCTCCTCTTAAAAAGCTGGATGCTTCAATTCAAATTTTATGTATTTTTTATCACACAAAGAAACTACCGGTAATAATGCAAGAACTACAAAAATAGAGTTGAATAAATATGAGAGTGTTACACCAGGCTTAGAGAACCTGAAGCAAGAATCATTAGAAGCCAAAATAAGTACAAACGCACAAGCCCTTAAAACTTGATTTTTTTCCATTGGCTATGCTTTATTCAAATCTCTATAGACCTATCAGGTCATGCTCTTGCTGTGAAAAAATAATATGATTATTTGGACTTGACACTTATTTTTAAATAACTGATTTAAGACTCCATGGAAACGAGGAAAAAGCCTTAAGATTTAAAAAAAGCATGATGAGACAATATTTGAATAATTAACTCTATGTGTTTACTATTATGTGTTATATATTGACTTCTTTCCCAATGATGTAGGCCTAACGTTACTGTGTTTTTGTTCACAATTATACTACTAATGAAGGCTATGAGTCGCAGTGGTGTAGTGGATAGTGTCCGCCTAGCGATAGGGAAGTCAAGCCTAGCGATCAGGAAGTCAAAGATTCGTTCCCGGTTGGGGAAGCGTTCCTTAGATTTCCCCCATAGACACAAAGTACTGGTTCTAGTCTCAGGAAATGGACTTGAGAGTGTTTCAAATAAGCGTTAGGCTTTTTATGCAATCAAACTAAAATAAATAGATTGAAACTAATGAAAGCTACCGCCGAAACATGTTTAGTATTAAAAAAATATATATATAGACAAAAGTTATGTGTTTGTACGGATTATTATTTTATTCTGATAAATTACTCTAGCCCGTGAGGGTGGAAGCCTTCCCCAGACGTCCACATGTTCTTCTGATAGACCAATCTCCTCATGCGTCTCACGCAGGGCTGTATGCACGAGATCTCTATCGGTAGAGTCCTTCATTCCCCCTGGAAAACTGAAGTTATGTAAACATGTTAATAATTGCTTTAGTTTGTTTCATGTTTGAAATTCTAACCAGCTGCCTTTATGTCCATAGTCAAGGCTTTTCCCTTTATTTGAGATTAAAGGCATATTCCTGCATTTTTGAGAATAATATTACAACAAAACTAAGAAATGGGAAGACATTTTACAAGATAAACTTCAAATTGTACACATTCAATGGAACACAAATTGAATCATTGATATTCAATTATTTACACTTAGAATTCAATATGTTGACACTCCAAATGTTACAGTTACACATTTTACTGTAAAGACTTTTATTCCAACATATATTAAATTATTAATATCATAATATAATGTAATCCTTATATATAAAGTATAATGAAATCATAATCACATTTATAAGCAATGTGAAAAATATTACTATACCATATTTCCCCGCTATGTGAGTTCAGATCACGAGACCTCATCATGAACAATATGGAAGGTTCCTGACCGATGTAACACATGGGAACTAGGACCGCTGCCTCAGATTTGGGACCCTTTGGGTTTGCAAGGGGTCGTATCAAGGGCCTGGCTGTATCAAGCTTCGACTGCACATGAATCTTATTGTTATCACTGAAGACTGACTCTAGATCCACTTTATGAAGGGTTCTTGCCACCACAGACTGCAGTGGCTTAGATGCATGTTTGGTGGATTGCCAATGCAATAATGTTGCTCTAGTGAAAATATTTATCATTGTTGACTGTTTTTATGTCAGTTCATAGTCACACAATATAATAAGTCATATGCTCCTGTATAAGTTTTTGCCTAAAGTCAAAAGTGCATCACTAGCAAAAAAGAAATTATGTTTTAACTTTTACTAATAACGCTGTAAGTGTAAGAATACAATAAACAATTGCTGGTAATCGTTAATCATTAATGAATCCATACAGCTTTTTCAGTGGGCATATTGATATTACTGTGTGCCAGTTTATATACAGCACGGAATTTTTATTTTCGTACATAATTAGACTACTTATGTTCCTTTTTGTGTTGCAGGATTTTTGTTTTTATCGCCCTTGGGTTCAATTGACGAGATGATGTTTATACAAGCACCGTTCCATTTCTTGACCCTAAAGAGAAACTAAATGCATGGAGACATGTAAACAAATGTTGTTTATTAAAGAATGAAATGAAGAAATTGAAGTCATAATACAGGCTTCCATGTATTTTTTTTTATTCTGATAGCTTTTTGAGTATAACGATTTGTTTTTCATTTAACTAACTTGTTTATTTCTACCATCATTAATTTCATTTCATTGATGCTTTTTCGGAAATATCGCACAATTCGGACAAACATTAAACAATAAATGTTTAATAACAGAAGTACATTGTTACTTTCTGAATCGTAACAAACTTTTATAATTTGACCAATTACGATTTTATGTTCATGTTTTTCTTTAGTCCTCAAGGAACATGTTCAACTCCACCCAGAGCCTTTGATAATTTTTGCTATGGCGGCTCTGGCAGTCCATATGCACCCCTTCATAAAGATGGGTGCAGTTCAGCGCAGCGAATCCGTGCGCTTCACTAAACAGACGTCGTTTGAGACAAATTGAGGAAAATAATGAATAAACTTCATAAACATGTTAAATTTACCTGAATGGCAACCTACTGATGTCATCCTTTGCATGCACCCTATAAAAACACGACGATGTTGTAACACACTTTTCTCGCTGACATGTTTATGTTTAAATTTGAAATAGTGTATTCTGTATCCAGTACCACAAGGTTATCGACTTTATAGGCTGGAGCACATAACCTGACGTGCAAAATATTGGTGTACTGCTACCTAACCAATATTGGGTCAATTTTCCAATATGGCGGATACAGCATACAAAACAAAACCTAAGTCAATAAAATCAATTATTTCTTGCTTTAATGGTACCATTTGGATGAGTTTGTGGTTTAGATAGGTAAACTTGTATAAGTTCTTGCAGTTTCAGTGTTCCTTAACCCTTGCATTAATGATAACATTTTGCACCCATGGCCAAGAGAGAGCGCATTGCAACTATCAGCAACCCATTGGGTTATAAAGCTAATAGTTGAATTATTGCAACTACAGTCTGTACTGAATTATACAAGATAAAACTTTGTTTTTACTGACATGTCCAACAATAGCTTACATATGTTGCCCAAACTTATTATGATTAAACTTTGTACACTGACATGCAGAAATCTCAAATATGTGTATCTTTCTTTAATAAATTTTAGTTAATTTGAATTTAATTTCAGAATATGATGGAATAAAGACTCAGTTAATAGTTCTGTATGAGAGAATGATCAAATTTTGGAAAAAAAACTAAAAAAATAGTGTCATTCAGAAACATTGTAGAAACAAACAGCTTTCTTGTGTGTAATTGGATGATTTTAGTTGGGCTTTTAAACACTTTCACAAAGATTTGTCTTAAAGTATAATATCTTTTATTTCTCTTTAACAATATGTTTTAATACAAAACAAGTATTTACTGACATATTTAAATTGCTATATGGAATTTACCCTTTTACAACTTTTTATGATATTAAAGCTTGTATTTAGCAAGTTTGCATTTGACCTATTGTTAATGTGTTATTGATACATTCCTTGCCAATCAACAAGCATATGAATTATGCAATATGTATCATGCCTTAATATTAGATTCCTTTATAATAGTGTTGTTTATTGTTGGGTGGATTTGATAGCATATGTTTCTGTATTAAACATATTGTTAAAGAGAAATAAAAGATATTATACTTTAAGACAAATCTTTGTGAAATCTGCAGGGGAAGATTTCACAGTGTTTTGCATTTATATATGCAGTCATTTGCATATTTGAAGATTTTATATTGTTTTGCATTTATATATGCAGTCATTTGTATATTTGAAGATTTTATATTGTTTTGCATTTATATATGCAGTCATTTGCATATTTGAAGATTTTATATTGTTTTGCATTTATATATGCAGTCATTTGCATATTTGAAGATTTTATATTGTTTTGCATTTATATATGCAGTCATTTGCATATTTGAAGATTTTATATTGTTTTGCATTTATATATGCAGTCATTTGCATATTTGAAGATTTTATATTGTTTTGCATTTATATATGCAGTCATTTGCATATTTGAAGATTTTATATTGTTTTGCATTTATATATGCAGTCATATGCATATTTGAAGATTTTATAGTAATAGTTTTATAGTTATTTGATCATTTGAATATTTGTTTAATAGTATTTGTCATTTGTATATTTGTTTATTGTTGTAGGGTTTCATGATCTTGTACATCTACACTTGATGTCTGTTTTCTTGTCAATCTTGGCAATATGATATTTAGGGGTAACACAATTTTAGTTGTAAATGCAATATTATACAACATATTTACATCACTTATTGTTAAGAGAATCATCAAATACCTTTCCAATATTTCCAATATTAGCAACAATGCTTGTTAAAGATTATTGCATCAACATTACACCCTTCTACAGTTTTGCTGTAACACTTTTTCAATATTCCAATATTGTCAATAATGCATGTAAAAGATTATAACATAACATAAATTAAGTCACAAACAAATTATTCATGTTGAGATCTTAAATGACAGCCTGTTATTGGCATCTTAATCAAAGCTCCCTTTTGATGTTACAACATACTTTGATGTCATTACCTAATTGTGGGTCAGAGCAAATCTAAACCAAATGTGACCATAACAACAGCAGATGGCAACCAACACCTCTATAAGCCAAACGCAGAATGGATTCAATACCTCTGCTCTATTGTCATCTTGCTGTGTGTTTGTGTCAATAAAGTTCTACTGTTGCTCTGACTTACAGGTAAGACATTTATTTTATTTTCTATTTTACGTGTATCAAAATTAAGATTTACATTTTAAAAACATAAAGAGAAATATAAGATATTATACTTAAAGACAAATCTTTGTGAAATCACCAAAGACTTCAAAAGGATTGATTCAATTAGTTGGTTTATTTAACTTCTATATAAGAAATAAATGTCATTACAAAAAAGGAGCTCAATTTACATTTACCTTAGCAATATTTAAAGACCTGAATTCTTGTTTAGTAGTTTACAAAAAGAAAAATGAAAATGTGTAGAGGTACATCAAAAGTCATGAATTACTGTATATCACCAAATAGGCAGTTCCCCGCAAACCAAGCCCTCTCCAATCTCTAAAAATGTTGATGTGTTAATTGAGTAAGGGTGACTTAATTTTGGATCTTTAGTCTGTCCTCATTCATATTTTTGAAATGCCTTTATTTTTCAATGGAATGTTCTGAAATTCTCATCACTCTTGTTTTTGTAGGCGTGTGTGAAGGATGGATGACTCCCAGTATCTGTCAATATTGCATGGGCGCCTAGACAACCTCCCCACCCTCAATTCTCGCCTTGTTAGAATCTTCATCAGCTCAACATTTACAGGTAATCTTGTAAGAATCTTCATCAGCTCAACATTTACAGGTAATCTTGTTAGAATCTTCATCAGCTCAACATTTACAGGTAATCTTGTAAGAATCTTCATCAGCTCAACATTTACAGGTAATCTTGTTAGAATCTTCATCAGCTCAACATTTACAGGTAATCTTGTTAGAATCTTCATCAGCTCAACATTTACAGGTAATGATAGTCAACATTTACAGGTAATGATAGTCAACATTTACAGGTAATGATAGTCAACATTTACAGGTAATGATAGTCAACATTTACAGGTAATGATAGTCAACATTTACAGGTAATGATAGTCAACATTTACAGGTAATAATAGTCAACATTTACAGGTAATGATAGTCAACATTTACAGGTAATCATAGTCAACATTTACAGGTAATGATAGTCAACATTTACAGGTAATCTTGTTAGAATCTTCATCAGCTCAACATTTACAGATAATGATAGTCAACATTTACAGGTAATGAGAGTCAACATTTACAGGTAATGATAGCGAGAGGTGAGTGTGAAACTATTGTATCTGCTTCACATTTTTATATCAGATACAATAGTTTTATTCTAAACCCTATAAAGGGATTAACATATAATAATTATAATAATAATTTTTACTTAAGGCCGAAGTCCACAGAAAATGATGCAATTATTGTACTTTTAGCAGTTCTAATGAATGTTACAGACATTAGTTATGCTTTAAACTTTATGTTAGCATTACATTCAATTTTATAAGTTTGAAAGTACTTGATGTGAATACAAGATAAATTATAGACACTCACTCACAATTTGAGCATGCCTATTTACATCAGGGGTCTCATTAGCTATGCAGTTTATAGAAACCATGTACATGATTGAAAAGATATGGACTTTTTTTGCTTTTGGATTCAGTCATATGAAAACAAAAGCTATCTTAAATCTGTTTTAGAATACATCTGCAATATTGTCATTAGAGGTCTTTTCATGATTTGTTAAACTGACAAAATTGAAAACAGTTGTTTAAGATTCGCAAATTTTCATTTTAATTATGATCTTTGTGAGGAAACACGTAATACTGAAAATTTACCATGTTCTCAAATAGCCATTATATGCATCCTTTGACAATTAAAAAACCTGAAAATTAAAAGGCGTTGCAACACGAAACGATTGAATAATTTGGAAAGTTCTGTTGTTGTGGTAATATTGTGTGAAACTACAAAGATTGCTTATCAAATATAAAGTATTAAATACAATCTTCATTGTATGAGAACTAATGGCCGAGTGGTCTAAGTGATAGACTTTTACTCCAGGACTCCAGGGGTTAGTGGTTCGAGCCCTGACGAGGGGTACAATTTTTTTTTTTTTTAATTGTATTCTTGTGTTTTTTTTAATGAAGCTTTTAAGATCCAATGTTTACATTTATCAATATAAAGCATTTAATGACAAACTTCAATACATGCCAAAATCGAAAAGACCCCTTTAAAAACACAGCACATAATAGCTGCGTAGCTTAAGTATCTGTAATCAACAATAATACTTGTACTGCTTTATGCATTCCTGAACAGACACTCGGGAGGAGAGGAATGTGCTCTTGGAAGATGTCTACCCCAGATTGAAGACCATCTGCAAGGAAAAATATGGCATGGACTTTCAGGTACAGTCTCCTATTGCACAATAGTTACATGTCTGGTTAAAAAGATGGAACTTATGTTCAAAAATCGGAAAAATTGCATTAAACAAGTCAGGGATTTAAGTAAGAAAAAATTACATTCTGTAAAATCAACTGAAAATAAAATCCTGGCTAACGGAAATGTGATTTTTAAAGTGTTATTGAAAACCCAATAAATTAAAATTGATAACATTAAAAAAATGTCTATGTAAAAAACAGGGCAAAAGTATTTAAATCAGAAATGTATTAGAACTGCAAAATATATATCAAAGTCTATTATGCACGGCACTTTATTTCAGAAGATGCAACGTCTTCAATTATAAAAATTAAAATCTGTAGAGCATTCAGATTTTAGGCCTTTTATGATTAATATACATAAAGAAAAAGAAAATTTATGTTAGGTATAATACTATTAAGTGTTAAATCATTATTATTTGTGGATCATCCCAAATCATGCTAATATGTCAATTATCACTTTATGACAATTGACAAATTAGTTTTCATGAAATAAAAAGGGCTTGTAAATATCACCTTTAACTATATGTAAGTTTCCCAGGCTCCATTTATTTTAGCCAAATTTTGTATTGCTATGGATTTGTTTTGTCATTTTTTCTATTTTATTGAGTTTTATGAATTAAATCTTATAGCCAACAAGAAATTTCTTTTGTCAAATGAGTCAATCTGTAGCCATTAGCCATTACATATGGTAAATGGCAGATTAAGCCCTGTTAGTGAATCCCTCTTCCCACCATGATTTAAAGAAGTATTACAAACACATTGAAATATGATCAACTAAAAATTTTAAGCATAATTCCAAAATCAGAAATCTATTAAGGAATATAAATGATTATACAGTATATTTACTTTATGATAACATGTATCATTCCACAGCTGGTGGACATGCGCTGGGGTGTCCCAGTGGAGGCGTCTGACGATCATCAGGCTACACAGCTGTGTCTGGATGAAATCAAGAACTGTCAAAAACTCTCTACGGGTCCAAATTTTGTGGTGAGTGATTGGGTGGCTCGATGGTTGTAGTATAGTTGTATATATATTTAGGACGCAATATGTTGTAATATGAACCTCTTTCTGGGACGTAATGCATGTGCGCATTAGGTGACATCTCAAAATAGCCTGTGCATTCTTCACAGGCTAATCAGGGACGACGCTTCCACCTAGTCTGGATTTTCTTATAGAGGAGACTTTCTTTAACGATAAATGCCATAAAATGGAAAGTGTTTGATGACACTTTATGCACATGCTTAAAACTCTGTATTGGAACCAGCTTACGCTGGTGAAGTCTGATATAATTTCACTGCCCGCCCTGATTTGAAATACTGTTAAAGACAGTGGAAAAAAATACAGGACTGCACAGGCTAATCTAGGGCAACGCTTTACGCTCTGTGCCTGGTTTTCTTGGTGCGTGACTCATATATATACATTCCTGTTTTAGACGTTCCTGAACCAGAAGCACGGCTTTCGCCCACTTCAGACTACCATTTCAGCAACAGAGTTTGAGTTGCTAACCTCTTGCTTGAAGGTAATACTATGTTTATAAAAAAGCTAGTGTTGGCTATAAATACATTTATTTAACAAGGCTTTGTATTTTTTAAATCCCTGTACTTCTTATGGCTTTTTTTTAGTGAGGCTTTGTTTTCCTTTAGGATTTGTATTTAGCAAGGCTTTGTTTTTAGCAAGGCCTTGAATTTCTTAAGGCTTTGTACTTCTTTAGGCTTTTTATTTAGCAAGGCTTTGTTTTTACTCAGGCCTTGTATTTAGCTAGGTTTTGTATTTAGCAAGGCTTTGTATTTAGCTAGGCTTTGTATTTAGATAGGCTTTGTATTTAGCAAGGCCTTGTATTTAGCTTGGCTTTGTATTTTTTAAGGCTTGGTATTTCTCAAGGCTTAATATTTACAAAGCTTTTGTATTTAACATTGCATTATATTGATCTGTAGTAATTTGTATTGCAAGGCTTTTTTTATCTAACAAGACTTTGCAGTTAGCAAGGCTTTTGTATGTAGGAAGTCTTTGTAATAGGGAGGCTTTGTATTTCTTAAGATTGTGTATTTGGCATTGCTTCATATTTAGCAAGGCTTCATATTTAGCAAGACTTTATATAAAGCAAGGCTTTTTATTTAGTAAGGCTTAATATTAAGCAAGACTTTTTATTTAGCAAGGCTTCATATTTAGCAAGACTTTATATTAAACAAGTCTCTAAATTTATCAAGGCTTTATATTTATTGAGGCTTTATATTTAGTAAGGCTTGGTTAACCTGGTGACACTCTTATTGAAGGTTGTACATTTATTATGATGCAATCAATAAATGTTTATAATTTTAAGCTCCATCTTCTGTTCAATTAGTTACATTCATTGTCTTTCAATCTTTCACATGCCCTTTATTTTAGGAAGAAGATCATGTTAATCTGTTAATTGTCAGCTGAAAACTCATATGTTACTTATTTAATTTTTTTTAAATAAAACAGGGCCCTTATATCTGAATTTATGCATGTGATTTATGTTCTATGCCTAGCAATATGACTCAAATTAGTGTCCTGCATTACACAATAGCCTAGTATTTAATTTTTACGGCCCCCACTATAGTAGTGGGGGACATATTGTTTTTGCCATGTCTGTTGGTTGGTCTGTTGGTTGGTTTGCGCCAACTTTAACATTTTGCAATAACTTTTGCTATATTGAATATAACAACTTGATATTTGGCATGCATGAGTATCTCATGGAGCTGCACATTTTGAGTGGTGAAAGGTCAAGGTCATCCTTCAAGGTCAGAGGTCAAATATATGTGGCCAAAGTCGCTCATTTTATGAATACTTTTGCAATATTGAAGATAGCAACTTGATATTTGGCATGCATTTGTATCTCACGGAGCTGCACATTTTGAGTGGTGAAAGGTCAAGGTCATCCTTCAAGGTCAGAGGTCAAATATATGTGGCCCAAATCGCTTATTTTATGAATACTTTTGCAATATTGAAGATAGCAACTTGATATTTGGCATGCATGTGTAACTTATGGAGCTGCACATTTTGAGTGGTGAAAGGTCAAGGTCAAGGACATCCTTCAAGGTCAGAGGTTAAATATATGTGGCCCAGATCGCTTATTTTATGAGTACTATTGCAATATTGAAGATAGCAACTTGATATTTGGCATGCATGTGTATCTCATGGAGCTGCACATTTTGAGTGGTGAAAGGTCAAGGTCAAGGTCATCCTTATAGGTCAAATATATGGGTCAAAATTGCTTATGTAATGTAACTTCTGCAATATTGAAGCTAGCAATTATATATTTGGCATGCATGTGTATCTCATGGAGCTGCACATTTTGAGTGGTGAAGGGTCAAGGTCAAGGTCATCCTTCAAGGTTAAACGTCATATAAACATATACAAACGTTTCACAAACACATCTTGTTGTGAAATAATAGTACAGGAATAATAAAGTCCAAAAAACATTAATAGAGAAAATCTTGTTACCATTTCTAAGTCTGTTATTAAAGGTAAGTGACCAAACGCCTATACACAACCTTAAGGTGCAGCAAGGTTTGACAGCTGAACTATTGTATCTTTTAAAGAACTGTTAAGGAGTTGCAATAGTTTCACTCCCAACCCATGACATACAGGACAACAAGGGCCAGCTATTTCAGTTTGTACATATTGGTTTTAAATCCAAGGATTACCAGTTTGATTCACATGGTGGCAACATAACTGGTGTGGGCATTTGTCGTGAAATGCTTTCAACTGCCATTTCCCTCTACCTATGATTCAAATGTGGTAGTTGTCCGTTACTTGCATAAGTGTGTGTACTTAGCACTGGTATACCCGCTGTCCCAGGAATAGAGAGAGTTAGTAAACTGGCCACTTGTAAATGACTGAAATACTGTTGAAAACTGCAAAAAAATCTAAAAATGCAAAAAACACAGGGAGAACTACTTAACACACATTTCTGCCGTCAAATTGAAAACAACAAAACAACCCACACACACACATACACACGCACACACATAACCGGTCCTAACAAACATACAAAATGCGACAAAAATAATAAATCATTTACTGTCTTACCATGATAGGAGAATGACTTGGACTCATCCCTGGTAGAGCGCTGGTACAGAAGAGACGACAATCAGGTACCCCCAGTGTACGTGCTACAGCCAATCAGCTCCTTGATACCAGGCTATAGGGACAAGGTATGGCACGCTTTCATTTTACTTTGGGATATGGACCTCCTTGAATTGCTATTTAAAATATTTGATACACGCTCTGGAAACAATGCTTTATTCATGTGCCTAAAGTTATCCTGCAGTCTGCACAGGCTAATCAGGGACTGTACATTCCGCTTTTATGGTATTTTTCATTTAAAGGAAGTTTGTCCTAAACAAAAACTCAGTCTATGCATTAAGTGTCGTCCCTGATTAGCCTGTGCGGACTGCTAGGCAACAAATATGTCACATGGGGGAAAACGAGGCTTTATGCATGTGTGTAAAGTGTCGTCCAAGGTAAGTCTGTGCAGTCTGCACATAGACACAATTTTCGTTTAAGACAGATTTTCTTTGAATAATGCACATTTGTTTCTGTTTAAACATCTTATTCAGGAAAAGTTGAGTAGATAAGCTGACTGTCATGACATAACTGAAATAATGTGATACTAATATTATTCGTGGGGAACTTATTTTTGTGGGTGAACTCAACCACTGAGTTGAGTATATTGAGTATATAACATGTTTATACACAAAACACAGACAAACATACTATTTACAGAACAATGTTGAAGCCCTGAAGGAGTGGGACGAGGTGTTTGCAAAGTTGCGTGAGTGTCTGAGATTTGCCAGCAAGAAATGTTACGAGAAACAGCGCTTATCAGAGGAGGAAATGCATAAATACTACATGTCAGGTAGGCACCTTGCAATTATTGTTGTAATTTATTTTATGAATGTCTATATAAATGTTACGTTAATTATCATTTTTATTAATCATTATTGTCCTTGTAATCATTGTTATCGTGTTCATGTATTGTTATTATAATCATCGTTATGATCATAATTGTTATGATAATCATTGTTGTAATTATCATTGTTATCATCTCCATCATTTTTTATCATTATCATAATGACTTTGGTATGATCATCATCGTCGTTGTTGTAATAATAAATGTTATCATCATCTTGGATTGTTATCATAACAATGATAATGGTGATGATTGTTATCGTTATCATAAATTTTTATTATATTCATACCTTTTATAATAATTGTTGTGTTTGTCGTTCATTGATATCACAATCATGGTTATGATCATAATTTTTATCATCTTCATTTTGGGTTATCATAATAATTGTTATGAGCATCATTATAAGCATAATCATGCATTGTTATCATAATCTTTGTTATGAGCATCATGGTTAGCATAATTGTGCATTGTTTTCATAATCTTTGTTATGATCATTTTTGTTTTCACCATCATGCATTGTTATCATAATCTTTGTTATGAGCATCATGGTTAGCATAATCATGCATTGTTTTCATAATTTTGTTATGATCAGTGTTATCTTCATCATGATTTGTTATCACGATCATTAGCATCATTGTTATTATCGTCATGAATTGTTATCATAATCATTGTTATGATCATTATCATCATCATGCATAGTTATCATAATCTTTTGTGTTTGCTTTTCATTGTTATAATTATGCCCCTTTAATAAATCAATTTCCAGCAAAGGCTTATAAAGAATTGTCATTAATATATGATATATGTGTAGTCTTTATCATTATCTTTTAAACAATAATCAAGGGCATTAATATAGATGTTTACACAGGTTCATCAATGTGCACATTTTTTTATGAATAACTTTACCTGAAAGTAAATATATGCACATGTACGTTTTATTATTATTAACATATGCCTTAATAAACAGATAATACATGTACGTTGCTTTAAAGCAAGAGCTTTGAAAACGCATTATGTATTAAACCATTGATATTTGACAGCATGAAACTGTACGCAATTTTTAATGGCACTTAAATTCGTGGATTTTAAATTAATGTAATAAAAATTGTTCAAGAATGTATTTTGTGTCATGGTAATATGTTTGTCACAAGTTGCAGTAAAATTCTATTGAATATGTTCAATGTAGTGTTTTTTCGCATAGGCAGCTAAATTGTATTTGTAAGATGTCAATCAAGTAAACTTTGTACTGACTGGGAGCCTCGTTTTGGTGTGTAAGCCGATTACAAATAATAAAATGTTACATGTAATAAATTGGATATACCGGTGATATGAATTAACTTATGATGCATCCTCTTTACGGCGAACTTTTATTATTGGACGCTTAATTTCCAGGTTCGTTCCAGCCACAAAATCCACAAACATATTATCCGACAAATGATAATGGTTTCATAGTATGATATACATACCAAGTAAATAGCTATCCTATTTAACCTATACACATATTCTAAAATTATTTAAGTCACCGAGGCGGAAATTTTCAACGGTATCCTTAAGCTACCAGACAGCGCGGCGGATCATTGTCTGTGTTTTGTTCGCATCATCGATGACATCACCTCCCATTTGGATCATAGCAAAGCTTGGCGTTTCATCGACGTCATGACGGAAAATCCGAAATCTCTGGACATGGAGGCTCAGACCATTCTGAGTAGACTGAGAGATGAGAAATTAGTGCGCAAGTTGAATAACTTCAATATTACAAGGTCAGTGTTATATGTGGCCTTTTCTTTCTTTGTAAATTTGAAAAATGCAAATGTCAGTTTAAACACTATTTTCAAACATTATATGAAAACGTTTTTCTAATTCAGTTATATCAGATTGATCATGTTTGTTTCAAAATCTCCTAGTCAGGTTACTGGTATTCGGGTAAGACTGATGAGCGGTGCATGTATGAAACATTCATGAAAACTGGTGGTTACACACTTGTGTAGGGTAATCGTTAATTGTTGATCTAGTTGTCAGAAAAGAACAAACGGCCATAAAGTTGAGGCGCTTGCTTTAGACATGAAGGAAAATAAATCCCTTCGCGAAAAAAACTCCGTTGTTTTGCTCTGCCAAGACGAGTGTCAATGTTCTGGATTATAATTTAGCAAATGTTTGAATTAAAGCGGTCTGGCGTGACGTGTGAAGACCATTTGACTTGTATTGATGAAGGAACCAAAACATATATGCCCTACAGTTATATGCTAAATGTTTAAAAGTCACATGAGGATATACACATCAGCAAATTGGTTAAAATTCCCTTTAAAAATATTTGCAATACAATGCAGATATGTGTCATTTGCAGATACTCGGTTAAATGGAGCGAACATGAAGGCATAAATCGCCAAGACCACCAACAGTACCTGGATAATTTCAAAGACTCTTTCTACAACAGCATGGTCGTCAAGATCGAATCTGCCGTGCAAAAGGAAAGAAGTCTTAACATGGACGGGCTTTATATCGAGGTTTGGTTTATTGTCGAATCTGCTTGTCTGTTCTGACTGCAACTACAAATTACTTATCACAAATGTTCTCAATGACGCGACGCAATCTTGCGTTTAAAACCTGTCTCCTAAATCAAAGGGCTATCACAAATGTTCTCAATGACGCGACGCAATCTTGCGTTTAAAACCTGTCTCATAAATCAAATGGCAATGTCACACTTAAATTTAGGCATGAAACAGCTTGGCCTGATTATATTTTTTTCATTAATCCGATCATTGTTTATTTAACTTTTCGACAAATGTCCAGCATAAGGAGACGGTATAGATGTCTCCAGCTCAAAGGTCAACATAACATAATGTGTCACATTTAATTGTTTGTGCAATACTAAGCTTAATTTGGACAATAACTTTATTCTCCGTCAGTTTAAAAAATGATTACCACAAATATTTATGATATGCAGATGGTAATAACATCGGTAAGACATATCTAGCTTTACTCAAACCCGGTTAACATCGCGGGTCAGGTTGAGTCGCGGTATTTCATTAGCGCCCTCTGGATTTTGTTTATAAACAAACCTGCGTGACCTTCTTGTCAAATCTAACAGAACTCATCTCTGGCTATGTCAGAGCATTGATTATTCATGATTAATTTAAAATTGGTGCTGTTTAACCTATTTACCGCGAATCAACCGGGAGAAAAAATAAACAACAATGGCGGACAGTGGTGTTGGATTTGTTTCTACGGCAGTTTATATTGAAAGATTTTCGTCATAAAAGAGCAGTTGTCCAATAAAGTGAAGTTAAATATGATTGTCCTTTAAATCATTTATCTGATATAAAGACATCGTTTCCAGACGCAAGTGAATAGTCCTCAAGTACCGCGAGTCAACCGTGTTGCAGTATACTAAGTCAAGGTCTAACTTAGGGCATCACATTTTTTATCATGGCTTCACTGACCACTAAATGCTTTATCTTTCGGACAATTTAAGTTTATTAGCCAGACATATTCAATATTTGATGGCGACATGATGCACGCAAGGCATATTTCTATTCCTCAAATGTCAATTTTCATTCTTAAAGGTCATTTCTTAATGCATGGGCATGATACAGCTCGAAAAAAATTGTTAAAACATGCATGTAACCCATTAAAAATAACATACAGAACATGTGCACTTTTAGAGGAGATTTTAAAGAAATGATTGCGTTCGGTTGTCAAGGTCCACTAATTGTTTAATTATTATGAATGCCATTGTTGGTAACAGACACGCCATTTTAAAAGATTATTTTAAGCCCGCCTTTAAGAAACCAATAACCCGGCTTATGGGCTTGTGACTTAGATCACTGCTAAACAAGGATGTATAGCGTAATGCGATGGCATTATAACGCACACAACCAGACAAACCGTTTATTGAAATCTTTTTTCTCTTTTACAAGACGCTTTTCAAGTCCACATAATATCGTTAGGAACAAGATACATACTGGACCCTAATGGGCCCGTGGAACAATACAATTGATCTGGTGTCTCAGACTGTCTGATATGTACTGACTAAACTAATACAGAATGTAAAAAAGGATTATAAACCCACAAAACGCAAGAAGGATATAAGTCATATACATGGTGAACAGCTCAAATTAATCAGGAGGAGTTTACAAATAAAAAAGGGAGTAAACACGAAAACAAGAAAACTTATAAGCCCGGGGATTACCAGTATATCGGGAAAACGTGGGTCGAATCGTGAACTTCTTGTTATTGTTAATAGAAGATTTTCTCCTCAAATGTTGAACAGGTTAAGTTATTATGTCATCGTATGTTCAAAACTGAAAAAGTGGTGATAAACTTTTTTATGTCCCCCACTATAGTAGTGGTAGACATATTGTTTTTGCCCTGTCTGTTGGTCTGTTAGTTGGTTGGTCTGTTGGTTTGCGCCAACTTTAACATTTGCAATAACTTTTGCAATATTGAAGATAGCAACTTGATATTTGGCATGCATATGTATCTCATGGAGCTGCACATTTTGAGTGGTGAAAATTCAACGTCAAGGTCATCCTTCAAGGTCAAAGGTCAAATATATGGGTCAAAATCGCTCATTTAATTTACACTTTTGCAATATTTCAATATTCAAGATAGCAACTTGATATTTGGCATGCATGTGTATCTCATGGAGCTGCACATTTTGAGTGGTGAAAGGTCAAGGTCAAGGTCATCCTTCAAGGTCAGAGGTCAAATATATGTGGCCAAAATCGCTCATTTGATGAGACCTTTTGCAATATTGAAGATAGCAACTTGATATTTGGCATGCATGTGTATCTCATGGAGCTGCACATTTTGAGTGGTGAAAGGTCAAGGTCAAGGTCATCCTTCAGGGTCAAATATATGGGTCAAAATTGCTCATGTAATGTCACTTCTGCAATATTTAAGCTAGCAATTTTATATTTGACATGCATGTGTATCTCATGGAGCTGCACATTTTGAGTAGTGAAGGGTCAAGGTCAAGGTCATCCTCCAAGGTCTAACGTCATATACGGGGACATAGTGTTTCACAAACACATTTTGTATGGTTAAAATTTTATTTTTGCAGATCTCGCCTTCAATCAATCAATCAAATCATATTCTGTAGGGTGTAGAGCATGAAACAATTTGCACAAAATCAATTTGTCAGAATGTTTTGTCGTCTCCAGTTACTACAGCACTTAAATATGGCCAATGAGCGATGTCGGATGTTTCATGGACGCGAAGAGATACTGAAGGATGTGGCTTCATACATTCAGGGCTCCGAAAACAAGATACTTGCTCTGTACGGCCAGTCCGGATGCGGAAAGACGTCCATTATTGCACAGATCACAAAACTTGTAAATGCCTTTGGAATATTTGTTTTTTTGTGAATGCATTTCGATAAAATAACAATACTTGGACCGCCCAATAAATAAGTACAAAACACAGAACAAAACATATTTTTTACACCAGTATTAAGTTCATACTTTCTGCCCGACACGTTAATAAAGACTTAATAACCAGTGGGTTTGTATACATTTGTATTTCAGGCACCGGGTTTGCTGAAGAACGCTGTTGTAGCCGTCAGATTTCTCGGGACGTCGCCTAACAGCAGCAACCTGTGGCGACTGCTACGGAGTCTGTGTGAGCAGATCACCATCTGCTACGAGAAGGACAAACATGAGGTGCTTTGGTCATAGTAACCGTTTGTATTTGTTAATCAAAATTAAGTACATCCACGAACCGTTACCCTTTTGTATGCCCCCGAAGGAGGGCATATAGTGATTGCACTGTCCGTCTGTCCGTCCGTCTGTCCGTCCGTCTGTCCGTCACACTTTGCGTTTAGGTTTCGAAAAATGCTCATAACGTCTATGTCGCTTCAGATGTAACATTCATAATTGGTATGCATGTTTATATTGACACAGCCTTTCCATACGCACACACATTTTGACCCATTTGAAATTGACCATGAACTTAGGGTCCGCGTTAAGGTTTCGAAAAATGCGTTTAGGTTTCGAAAAATGTTCATAATTTCTATCTAAGCGTTTATTGGGGGCATATGTCATCCTATTGAGACAGCTCTTGTTTAAAAAATTTTTTACCCTGTTCACGTCGATTTGTACTCTGTTGAATTTCCTCAACTGATTTGTCTTGATGTTTGACTATGATACTTAATACAAATTGTCATCTTTGTGTAACGTTGTTCGGTGGAATAATGACGCAAATAACTCGATGAAATGTTGTTTGATTTGTAATCTGCTATTTTACACGACGTTTTCTAGGTCTACGAACTATTCACAATATACATACCGTAACTTGCAAATTAATAACATATTAGTCTGATAATCTAACACACGAGACACCTGCAGGGTTCAGTGACTTATATGAAAATGATTCCGATTTTAGAATCTAGCCGAACCTTGACTCTAATTGCCTCCAAATTTTATTTTGTCTGCTTTTTTCAATGCAAATGTCATTGAGAATCTTTCGATTTTGTAACCATCACAACTATTGTCGCTAAGTGACATAAAATGTTAAACCATCAACCTGTGTGGTTTAAAAATTGGAGCAAATACTGTTACATCGAACTAACAAGAAAAAAATATTTTAAATTGGATGCTTATGGATTTAAACAGGCACTTTGTTATGTAAAAGATACGTTAAGGATGGAAGTATATCTACTGATTCAATCATGTTTACTTTCTTAATAAAATTTTGGACCGCTATGTGTAAAAAGTATTACTTTGTTGAGGAGTCGAGCATTTTGTTTATAAATTTTAACTATGTCATTGAATCAAAGCTGAAAAGCAAACAAGAATGCCTTTGCAATTTGATTTATTTTTACTATGTTAAGGTATTACGTCACACAAGAAAGTATACGAAACTAAGTATCTTAAAGAATTGAAACCGGGTTTGTTTACTTATACACAGTGCATGTTATCATATGATGTAACACCAAAAAAAACCATAACATTTTGTTTCTTTATTCCCAGGTGCCAGAAGATTTTGACGACTTAAAGGACCACTTTGTGAAGGTGTTGTCTTATGCGAGTTCCTCAAAACCCCTTTTGATTCTTCTTGACTCACTGGATCAGCTTTCCAGGGAACATCATGCTTACAAGCTCAATTGGTTACCAAGGAAACTGCCACCCAATGTACGGTTCATCGTCTCTACGTACACGGAAGCGTCTGATCTGATTGGTACGTTAAAGCTTATGTTTTCAGCAAAGCATTTCATCGAGGTACCAGTGTTTACCCCGTCACTAAGTGGTCAAGTGTTGAAAGCTTGGCTGAAACTCGAGAATAGGACACTCACGGATGAACAGTTTAAAATCGTTGACTCAGCGTTTGACAAATGTTCTTTGCCGTTGTTTGTTAAACTCGCGTATGATCAGGTGCTGTTTTGGAAATCATATTCCCCATTGGAAACTTGTCAACTGCGATACACGGTTCAGCAAAGTATCGAAATATTGTTTTCTCAGTTAGAAAAGAAACATGGCGTGACACTGGTTAAACGAGCTTTGTCATATGTCACCGCTTCTGGATCAGTGAATCAGAGCTTGAAGATTTGCTCTCCTTAGATGACTCTGCTCTCACAGATGTGTTTCAAATTCATGCGCCACCGTTGCGTAGAATTCCACCGTTGCTATGGGTACGCATACGCCATGATATCTCCCAGTATCTGGTTGACAAAGAGGTCGACGAAGTGAGATCCTTTTTCATCGCCAGTTCTTCGAAACCGCTCGGAACAGATACCTCTCAGATAAAGCATACAAACTCAAAATCCATTCCCTGATGGCAGATTATTATCTGGGTAAATGGTACGGAGTAAAGAAGCCATTTACCTACACACCAGAACAAATGAAGCGTGTTGGAGTCACTTCCCCCGAGAGTAAAGCGGACCGGAAAATTTCAGCGCAGCCCTTGATCTTCAATGAAGATGGTGATCAGCGTCGATACAACAAACGGAAACTTAGCAAGCTTCCGTATCATCTGTACAAAGCGAACAGAAGGAACGAGCTTCGCAGCCATTGCTTATTCAACATGAAGTGGATTAAGACTAAACTGAAAGCCGTTTCCTATCACGAGGTCCTGCTGGATTACACGCTGTTTGGTGAAAAAGACGGCGTCATGCATAAAGCACTGAAGGCAGCAAAATCAACTTAGAAATACTTTCCGGAAACGATCGCAATGGAGATCGCCGGTCGTCTGCCTGCTCTGCTGCAGGTGAAATCTGAATCTCACGAAACCAAGCTTCTGGAAGATTCACTGACTGCGTCTGTAGAGGATTGTAGACTAGTTCCCTACGTTCCTTGTTACACCATACCCAGCGAATCAGAGCTGTACAACATAGAAAATGGCCGGGTACCAGTCAATCCAAAATTGTCCCCAATCTCAAACGATTCGTCACACTTTGCGACGCTTACCGAGGACAACTGTTTACTTATCTGGGATGTCGATATGGGCGAACTTGAGACTACGGTTATTTTGATGGAGGCTGAGCATCCATCTTTGAATGTCATGGTCAAGCCTCCAAACCAGGACGTCATCATAGTGGGGACCACCCACCAGTCCAAAGGAAATCCCATCTTTATTGTTAACATTAATACTGGAGAAATTGAACATAAATTGCAGGCTGCGAAGATGGGCGAATTATGTTGCTGCAAACAGTTGACGGTAAAACAAGAGACAATGATCTGTTCCAGAAAACGTTTTGCGGTCAACGAGGAAAGGTCTGTTTGTGCGGGAAAGTGTTGTGAAATCTCTCAAACCGAGTACAAAACAGCAAGGATCTAAAAATGGCAACAAAAGTAAAGCATGTTCGATAATCTGATTTTTTTCATGCAGTAGCTCAAAATATACCCCGATTTACTTCACGCCTGGGAAAAATTTACTGTGCTTTGGGTTCATACATTACAAGTCCAATTTAGTTACAATGGTGCATTTATAAATATTATTAAAGCGAGATTATACGATTTTTATTTGTGTTGAATTGTAATATATTGATACAAATATGTTATTATAACACACAATATGCAAGAAAAATGATACATTTAAGACGAATTTCTTAAATGCAGCAAATACAAATTAGCGCCCCGAGCCTATTGTGACGAAGATAATTCGTACATATTTTCCTACAAATACCGATTAATTCGTCTTTTAAGTATGTGTTCGTGTGTCGTATGAATCGATATCGCTGCAGGAATTTCAAATGAACCGTTAAACTTAATTTAGATTCACATCGTACATTCATGATATACATGCTGGCGAAATCGGCTATACAGCCTTTTTCGATTTCAGAATTAAATATCTGGCTTATTTAGCGTTTTTCGACACATGTTCTTCTTAACGTTTATTTTAGTTTATATTGAAATATATGTATAATAATTTTTTTACACATTTTATATTAATTAATAAATATTTTACAAGATCGTATATACCCGCTTTAATTGTATTATATTATACTTTGATACAATGGGCAATGACTGCACATGCCGATACCAATTTTATTCAGTGCAAATTATTCAACATGTAAATGATGTATTGTCAATTGTCCTTGTTACAAAGTACGCTAAATGTACATACAGCATTTTGGTAGATCCATTTATAAAACTGACGGTTTTAGTAGAAAGTGACCTATTTTCCTGCAAGGGCTTGTGTGTTCGATATTTATGAGGGTATCTTTTGGTTGCATAATTTGTTGTAGCCTAAAGAACAATGTTTGCAGTCTGTTAAAGTTGTTATTAAAAGAGCATGATATTAAAGCCCATGTTTTTGTATTCAATACTTCTCAATAAATAATGTGCAATTCTTGCTTGGCTGAAATTGGCCGTGTTAGGGTAATATTGTTAAATTTACAGCACCTCATGTGATTTACTGTAGGTTTTGTCTATGTCTTCTGTATGTGTTCCAATATTTTGAAATGACTTCTCTAAAAGGTCACCAAAATACTATTGATATTAGGGTATCCCAATACATTGGGTGTCCCAAGGGTACATTTTCTGTTTTTAGCTCGACTATTATATATGAAATATATATAGTGGAGCTATCCTACTCACCCCGGCGTCGGCGTTCCCGTTAACGTTAGCGTTAGTGATAGCGTTAGCGTGCGAATGTTAAAGTTTGCGTACCACCTCAAATATTTCCTATGTCCTTTGACATATTGCTTTTATATTTTGCGTACTTCTTTACCAACATGACCCCAATCTGAAAACATGAGCTGACACCTGTATCAAGCATTTTGACAGAATTATTTCCCCTTTTATACTTAGAACATGCAAATTATTGATAAATCTATGTTAAAGTTTGCGTACCACCTCAAATATTTCCTTTGAATTATTGCTTTTATATTGTGAATACTTCTTTACCAACATCCCAATCTATAAACAAAAGCAGACAACTGTATCAAGTATTTTGACAGAATTATAGCCCCTTTTATACTTAGATAATTGAACATTTTGCTTAAATTGCCATAACTTCTGTATTTATGATCACATTTGATTCATACTTTGACAAAACAACACTTACCTGACATACCACAATGCACTCCACCCAAACCATCTCCCATGCCCCACCCCAGAATCCCCCCCCCCCAAAAAAAAAAAACAAATAAAAAAATTCCCACTTATTTTTGAAAGAATCTATTCATCTTTTAAATGACCACACACCAACATTATACCCCACTCCCCTCTCCATGATGGCTTACGTTATACTGTCAAGCACTCGAATAGTCGAGCGCGCTGTCCTCTTACAGCTCTTGTTTTATATGTATGTCTTGTTTAATTGTTTTTGCTTCTTCATGTAAATGAAATCTGGCCGAGCAACACAATTGTTTTGGGATTGGTCATGAAATCCTGCCTTCGGCAGTTTTCCATCAATCTCTTATACAAATAGTGTAGTTGTCATTTACAGCAATACGTATGTGCACTAAGTACGGATAAACAAGCTTACCCAGGAAATGTCAAAGTTGGTTAACTGACCGCTGAAATTTGAACAAACAGTACGCTATGAGTCATTTAATCAAGCACGTAAGTGTACATTTCATGTATTTGTCTTGACGGAGTGCATTTACAACAATTATTTAATCAGTCTAGATTGTATGGTTTCAGGTTATCAAAGATCTCGTGACAAGTTGAAGTTACAACTAATTTTGTTGTTAACTGTTTACCACTCAGATATGAATTTAAACCCGTGTGTTGTCTTTTAGAAAATCAATTAAATCAAAGAACTTTCTGAATAGACTGAAGTGGTTAAGGCTTCATTTCCAACCTTAAGATACGGATGGATGGCAAACCGTAAACAACCTGTACAGCCTGCGAGTTACTCACAGGGTGTTCTGTTGTTATGTTGATTGCATATACCCATTTCAGAAAGAACAGTTAAAAACCTATTGGTTTTGTTTGACGATCAACATGTTTATTCAATAACAGACGTGTGAAATACTCAAAGAAAATGAACATTTTCAATTAAGTTATTATACTTATAGAATTAACGTTTTTATTGGTAATCAATCATTATTTTAATTGTTGTATGACATTTAATAAGAAAATTCTATGATGTATGCATGCGTGCATCATTTATAGTTTCTTTACGCATATCCGTTTGCCATTGGAAACTGTTTTCATTCAAGTTATTAATTCATTCATTTGTTAGAAATAATATTTGCAACGAGTACATACATCCGTTTACCTCACCCAAATAGGCATTTTTCATATTGCATTTATTTTGTTCATGCAATATTTATTCACAATACTGCACACATAATGTGTTTGTACACAAATTTACAATATGCACCTTGGTTGTATTCCAAATAACCCAATACATTATAGCAACTATTGTTTATTTTATATTTTGTATTGGATTTTCCTTTTACAATACTGTGCTTTTGTAGTATTCGCCTATTCACTTACAACTACTTACCTCTATTATGTTTCCAAATACATTAATTGCACCTGTATTGTTTGCTCTCATATCATTCTTTGACTGTATTTTTTTATTTTTACATTTTAATTGTATTATTTTTTATTTATTTATATTTGCATTTACATTTCTGGATATAAGATTTTATCTTCCGGAAGCTTTCCTGATGCTTGGAGTGAAAGTATCATAGTACCTTTATATAAATCGGGTTCGCGAAGTGATCCCTCAAATTACCGAGGTATATCTTTAGTTGACGTTATATACAAGATATTTGCAGGCATTATAAATGATAGATTAACCAGGTTTGCAAATGAATTAGATTTAATTGATGAGGCGCAAGCTGGGTTTAGAGCAGGATATTCGGTTACCGATAATAGGTTTATTTTACAGAGCTTGGTGCAAAAATATATTTCTAAGCCTGGAAGTAGATTCTATGTGTTATATGTGGATTTTTTAAAGGCATTCGATTCCTTGGTGCATCACAAATTGTTCACATGCTTTATGCGTAAAGGAATCCAGGGCAACGTACTTAAGGTCTTGACCTCGATGTACTCCAAACTTAAAAGTTATGTACGCACGAGCCCCTGCGCTATTTCGAGCCCGTTTGCTTGTAACATCGGCACTAGACAGGGCGACTTGTGCTCGCCGATTATTTTTAGTTTATACATAAATGATCCGTGTTCATTTATTCGACAAAAGTGCGATACCGGAATATTTGTCACAAACGATATCCCTGACATATTTTGTATACTTTTTGCTGATGATATTGCAAATTGTGCAGATACTGCTGTAAATCTACAGTTGCAGATAAATGCTATTGCAGAATTTTGTACCTTAACAAGCATGAATTTAAATCTTAAAAAAAACTGAGGTCACGGTATTTAGAAATGGGGGTCAATTACGTCATTATGAGAAATGGTATTTCACTAATTGTCAAGTGAATACAACGTCCGTTTATAAATATACGGGCATACTTTATACCCTAAAGTTATGCTGGTCGGCTGCAAAAACTAAATTAGCCGCCCAGGGACGAAAAGCATTATTTGCCATTAAAGAATACCAAATTCCGTTCGGATATTTCTGCTGTACATAATTCTTTAAATTATTTGATGCCATGGTTACACCAATACTCACATTCGGATCAGAAATCTGGGGATTCACATATAGTGATTCAATTGAGCGTGCACAAATAGAAGCTTGCAAGTACTTTCTAGGCGTTAAAACTGCGGTCAATAACTGTGTAGCTTTAGGAGAATGTGGCCGTTTACCAATGTACGTCATTTATCATTCAATATGCATAAAATACTGGTGTAAACTTTTCCACATGCCTGATAGAAGATATCCAAAAAAACTGTTATAAAATGTTAAAGTAATTAGATGATATTGGAAGGCAAAATTGGGCTTCGGATGTAAAGGAGCTTCTTTTTAAATATGGGTTCGGCTTTATTTAGCTCCCAAGGGATGTTGGTGATATTGATTTATTCATGCTCCTTTTTAAACAACGTCTGACTGATTGTGCAACTCAATCCTGGCACGAAAACATAAATGACTCTTCTAGATTCGATACTTACAGGCAATTTAAAAGCTTATTAAACACGGAACGATATTTAGACATTGCAATTGCATTTTATTGCAGGCAAACGTTAGCGAGATTTCGTTGTTCGAGCCATAGGTTTCAAATAGAGTTAGGTAGACAATTAGGAATACCAAGAAATCTTAGACTATGTGCACATTGTCAATTAGAAAATGATTCGTAAAAATAGAGGATGAATATCATGTATTTTTTTAATGTTCTAAATATGCTGAAATTAGGCAAACCTATTTGTAGAATTGGTATCATGGCAGGCAAACTATTTCGAATTTCTTTGATTTATTAAGAAATTAAAATGAGTTTGTTATTAAAAAAATAGCCTTTTATGTTAACCAGTTAATACGTTTTTCTTATGGAACGTAATACTTGTAGTTGAAGTATGTTTGTTCGTTTTTGTTGTTTTTTTCTCCAGTCAAATGATATTGTACATATATACGTAGGGACAACTCTCTGTATTATCTGTTTATATATATTATGTATACATGATTTATTATGGGCCGGAGGCCTTTGTTTACAATAAACTTACTTACTTACTTACTTACTATATGTTGTACGCTTTGTCTAGACATTAACCTACATTAATGTGTTATTCTTACAATTATGTTAGAACCTGCACTTGTAAGTGATCCAACATGAATAAAATCCTTCACATATTTATATTTTTAGAAACGAAATCAATGTTGATAACTTTCTTATTATTCGTAGATCTTTTACCGTTCTTACATTATATTATATATGAATTCATCACCTTTTATTTTGTAACGGTTTCCTGTGTGTGATAAATATTTTGAAGTATTTCTATAAAATATATGTTTGCATTTATCCTACCTTTTAACTGGGTATTTTGCTCTTTTTTTGTGCATCCATAATACAAAGTAACGTGGGGTACACTGGAATCACCATAATAGTCTTTCCGTCATTCTTTGAATCTGTCTGTTTACCCCATTTCCGGAGAAGTTCTACACTTTTCAACGTACAATATTCAAACTACATTTCTGTTACACCATTATAGATACTGTAGACTTTTTAAGTACAAATATAAATCTCTGAAACCACAAAATCAAAAGTGTCATGTTTGGTAGGTACCACTGTATATTGGCTCACTGCCAGGTATTAAGTTTCATTAAAAAAAGCTTGACGATGAGGTCAAATCCGACCACACCAAGTGGGTCACATACTTTACATAAACTTATATGGCACAATAACTTAAACAATTTGTATGTCCCCCAGTCTATAATGGGGGGCATATTGTGTTTGCCCTGTCTGTTTGTTTAAGTCAACAACCTATGTTTGTTTGTTTCTTTTAATTTGCAAATCAAAAATACTTGTGGTTCAAACAGCCAAGAGGTATTCGAGCCCTCAGGAGCTCACCTGATACCCCACGTAACTTAACTGTTTTGAGCAGGTAGTGTTCACAAAGCTTCACAACAAAATATTTCAGGAAAACTGCCCCACCTTACAAACAACAGTCATTTTGCAACTCAGCACCGATATATACAACTCGTAATTGTTTGCTTATATTTAAATAAATTGTAAAAGAGTCAAGCATTATCTTTAATTTGACCTGTCAATTACGTCATAACTCTTTCTCTGTTCCTAGGTACATGTAAGCTACATGCATAGGTCATTGGGTTTATAACGTTCAATTTTATTTATATTTTCTCTCTGATAGGCGTTTCTTTTTTGATTTAATTATTATTAATTTAATTTTTAGCAGTTACATAAACAACCAAGCAATGTAATATGGAATTTTTACACCCATTATTGCTGCTTCTTCCTGTATTTGCGCGATGATTATCTGAAATATTAACTCAATGACGCTATATTTTTAAATCTTTTTCTATAAAGAAGAAATGTAGTTGACACTTGTTTGTAGTTTCATTTTATCGTTCGTCAAAAAGTTGTAACTCTGTTGCTCTGGTATCTTCAATACCATTGAGTAATTAAATTGAATGCGTTTTAATTCCCTTTTATTATTGTTTGATTTGAGTTACAATGCTATGACGTTAAATTTTATTTACACTTAAATGTATTATGAATATTGTTGGGCCAAGTGTGAAGTTGAGCGCTCTAAAACCGGTTTAAACCCCCAATGCTTTGCATTGACCGTTCCAAGGCGGTGACCCCAGCTTTATTCATATTTTGTGTTTATGTTGGTTTGTATTATGCTGTATTGTGCTGTTTTGTACTGTTTGGGCAATCGGTCACTTGCCTTAAATAAAGGACCAACTAATTGTTTTTAATGAAAATTCAGTACTGCTCCAGCAGCTGGAGTTTCACTTCTTTATATTGTGACCTAGATTTTGATCCCACATGTTCCACTTTCTGATTTATCCGTTATATCACTGGGAGAAGATAATGTTCTCACCATGTTAAATGAACCCACATGACCCAGTTTCGAACTTGACCGAGTTATCATAGAGAATGTTCTGACCAAGTTTTATTAAGATTAGGCAATACATGTAGTAATATGGCTCCTTAAGTGTTCATAATCTTTTTCGTTAATTTGACCAAGTGATCTTGTTTGTGATCCCTTGTAGCACAGTTTCAAACTCGGATGATATATCAATTTGCAAATGCTCTGACGAAATTTCATGATTAATGAATATTCATAAGAGCTTTCTTTACCTTCAGACCTAGTTTTTGAAATCAACGGGGAAATGTTTTTCCCAAGTTTCATGAAAATTGGCTAATAAATGGCCTCTTGGGAGCTTCCAAGGCAAATACTGTTGACAGAAATTTATGGAAAAAGGTGATCATAAAAGCTCATAATGAGCACCCTGTGTTCAGGTGAGCTAAAAAAAACACTCAAATATGCATGCATATAAATCACACAAATATAAATAGTTTGCAATATTAATCTTTTATCACATGCTATACCCAGTTTCCCATGTAATACAACCATTACATATTTTTTTTTGTATTACACATGTGTAATACAATATTTTTAAGCGTTTTCATTGGCTTAGTTTTCGTTTATTGACCAATCGTATTTTGTTATTTTGCTGAAATGACGTTGCTACGTCAAATGATGTCACGAAATCTAATCAACATTCGGGATTTATCATTATTTTTGCGTAAGTATTTATTTTATTTGCTCATTTAAAAGCATGTGATAAAAAAAAGATCTGACACTCGTTGTCATATCAAACCATTTGTTTTTATTAAACTCGTCCAGGAAATTCGTTAGTAAGCTCGCCAAAGACTCGCTTACTAACAACATTCCTAAACTCGTTTAATAAAATATGGTATGATATGAAAACTCGTGCCAGATCCTATACTTATGATGCACACAACAGTTTTCAGATTTGCACTTCACGTAGTGAAAAGTCATGCAAAGTTTAATAAAAATGAATACCGAGTTTTGGAAGCTTGGTTTGATTTACATGTTTTAGCAGTTAATAATAAGTCATTTTGAAAGCAAATGTAATTTCTCACATAACCGGCCTTTGTTTGAAAATACTTAGAATTGAAAATGTTTGTAAATTTCATAAGAGCACCTAACAATACATAAGTTTATTCTTGTTAAAACACTAAAGAACATGTTGCATTTATTTTTCTTTTATTAAAAGATAAGTTAAACAGTGACAAGTCTTTAACACATGTTGTGGGTTGACCAAGATTATTAATATACTTTGTAGACATAAAATGCAGATATTTCTGTTTTTATTTTAGCTTTGTTACAGGAAAACCGGGTTTAATTAGCCTGTTGAGTCCGCACAGGCAAATCAGGGACGACACTTTCCGTTTTTATAATTTCCTTGATTCATAAGAAGGTCTCCTCTTAGCAAAAATCAAATAAAGATGGAAAGCGTCGTCCCTGATAAGCCTGCGTGGACTGCACAGGCAAATCTGGGACACCACTTTACAAATATACATTAAGCTAAGTGTTTCCAGAAAGAGGCTGATTTTATGTTTAGTACTTTCAAACATTTATCCCCGTTCTATTTTATATTACAACTTATGCACGAAGTCCTTATAGACGAGCTAAACTTACAGATCTACACCGTCTCGTCCCAGGAGGCCTCTCAGAGTCCAACTGTGTCAGGTTGACAAGGTGAAATGTCTCTTAGAGTAATGATGGAGTTATCGGATGTAAGTAGATGATTGATCTGCGTATATGGGCCCCGCTCTGGGAAACGGGGGTTAATGCTTGTGAGTAAAGTGTCGTCCCAGTTTAGCCAGTGTAGTTCACACTGGCTTATCAGGGACGAAATTTTCCTCTTTAATGATATTTTTTTCGTTTAAAGGAAGATCTTATTCTAATAGTATCGGCCCTATGAAAAACGTTCGTGGAATTTATAGCAAAGTTCTTGTTCTATTGTGAAAAATCGACGGAAAGTCGCCTTCCGTCATTACTGACATCTGGACGTCCGGAATTACACACTTCGATTTTGGGGTCTTATTTGTAAACCTTGGTGGGAATCGAACCCGTGACCTCCCGGTCGCTAGGCAGACACCATATCCATTACACCATGGCGACCTGCTGGCATTTTAATGAAGGTTTTGTTGTTATATCCAAGAATACAAATTAAACTAAAGATTAACGAATTAAACATGTATGTTTTTCAATCTTTTCACTGAAAATATTTAGATGTTTTCATTAACCGGGCCGAAACTACGGATACACATGCTCATTAGCAAAATCAAGTTTAGGCGGAAAGTGTCGTCCCTGATTAACCTGTATGAACTGTACGGGCTAATCTTTGACAACACTACACACATGGATTAAGCCCCGTTTTGCCAGAGCAAGGTTAATATATATAATCTACACTGTCCATCAAAGTTGTTCTTGGTCAGAACGTCTCTTAAAGTCATTATGGTGCAAGTAGGTCATCGTGTGCAGACGCCCTTACGTAATCAAAGTCACCATTTTTATATTACACACCTGCTACTAGCATTTGAGTCTATAACACATGGTGTGCATTGAATTTGATAAGTAATATTTTATTATGTAGATATGTTGCAGAATTATGTCCTTTTTCACCATAATAATTTCTGTTTTTATGCAACTACTCCATATGTCTATATCTGCTACAGATATTGAAATAAAACTCAGCATGTGTGTTCCAGCTCGCCAAGAACATTCACTGCCGAACACCTATAAAAGTTACGAGCTTTTAAGCAAGATTCTGCCCCTTTTGTTTTTTATAAAACTACTATTAAGGTTTGCATGCAAGACGAAATGAAGGTTATTTTTTGCATGTAACAAGTACATATGCTATATCTTTTATTCAATTGAAACTTAACACATGTCTGAGAATCATTAGGTAACTACCATAAATCTGACCTGCAAATTAGAAGCATACAGCTTACTTTATACAATTTAGGTTAACCCTTTGCATGCTGGGAAATTTGTCGTCTGCTAAAATGTCGTCTGCTGAATTTCTAGAATTAGCATTTTCTTCAATTTTTTTTCAAAGAATACTATAAGAATAGCAAACAGTTTGGATCCTGATGAGACGCCACATTTTGTGGCGTCTCATCTGGATCCAAACTGTTTGCAAAGGCCTTCAAAATTCGGTTCCAGCACTGAAAGAGTTAATTGAAATGTTGTGATAAACAGCCGTGTTACTTAAGTAATATGAGCTAAATAATCATACTAGAAAAAGAAATCAGAAAATTGATGAACTAGTATACTGTACTGGCTTTTCCAAATTAGCCTGGTTCTTGGAAAACTAGGCTTAATGCATGTAAGTAAAGTGTTGTCCGAGATTGACCTGTGTTGGGACGAAACCTTCTGCTTTTATGGTAGTTTTTGTTGAAAGAAAGACTTCACAACAAAAATCCAGTCTAAACGAAAAGTGTCGTCCATGATTAGCCTGTGCGGACTCAACAGGCTAATCCAGGACCAAACTTAAGGCAAATGCATTATATCCCAGCAAGGCTCAAATCAATACAGTATGATAAAACATGACCCCATAATTTTCACGGGTGAACACCCATAAGGAGGATGACCCGCAAAAGTTTATCCCCTCACTTCTTAAATCACCCTTCATTTTGAACAAAAATCCGGAGGCAGTTGAGGTTTGAAGTGTAGTTTAAATGAAAAACTGTTCGTATGAGCCTCGCTCAGGTAAAACTGGGCTTTATACATGTGCGTAAAGTGTCGTCCCAGATTAGTTTGTACAGTCAGTATTATACATGTGCGTAAAGTGTCGTCCCAGATTAGTTTGTACAGTTAGTATATTCAGTTTAGGCGGGATGCCACTTTAATCAAATGAATTTAGTCCAGTTTGCCAAGAAGAAGGCCTAAAATGACTTAGTTGAAACAAAAACAAGATGGACAAAATAATTAAGACTCTTGCTATTTGTTTCACGTGATTTTTTAGATGTGCAACTTATGTTCCATGTTCACTACCCATGGAACTGATCGATGAACAAACGAATGCACAAGAAAATAATTTTATTTTCTGTTCAAGACAAAGGGTTTACAGACATGGAAAGTGTTAAATGCTTTTCATAAATGAGAATCAATTTTATCAGACAAGTTACCACATTTAACTCTGATAAGAACTATTGCAATGCATTAATTTATGATTTAAAAATAATGAGCACTTTCAGGGCTTTCTGACCTAGTGTTATACATGTTTAAGCTCTCTGAAAAATACATGAATAGGCTATGCTGCACCCATTTCCAGGGGCCATCAAGCTAAATTTGGGACTGGTCTTCAATTACAAAAATCTAAATTGATAGGAACATGCACACTTAAAGTCATGTCTTATTATTGTATGCAGATAAGAATTATTGTGTTGAGGTATAACACATAATAACAAATACATTTTTGCGAATTCTTAGAGCATGGAGATTTGTAAGACAATATCATTATAGAACTGTAATATTCGAAAGAATTTACTTTAAGTGACACCATTTAAGACATTGAGTTTACACTTTTGACGAATAATCATTGTCTGCCAAGTTAAAAATCAATATCAAATAGAATTGTGTGTGTGCATAATTGTTGGATGAAAATTGTGTAGCCTCTATATGTAAGTTATTGTATTGTGGAATCGAATATTAACAATATCAATTTGTACTTTGCAGGGTAAAATGTTAAGTTTTAATATTAATTTAAGATTTATGTAGTGTGTGGAACTTAAATTTGTTTCCATTAAAATATTTCCCGTTGTTTGAAGTGGTTTTGCCTTCATTAATTGTTGTTGAATAACATCTATTTGAAATTTTTAACTAAGTTTGTAAAACTTGTTATTTACGTTTGATTTAACAATGAATAACATGTAAGAAGTTTTCACCAGCCTGTCTTACTTAATTAAATGACCAATCAATGTAGACATATTGCTATGGCAAAATTAAGCTAAAGAATTCATCATGTAATATACAACAAAATGTATAATCCTATCCTGACAACAGTTAACGTGACAGCAGCAGCTTGCGCTCAACAATATGCAATGCATTTGCTGTATTTTACATTTCTGAATGCATCACATCAATATTTCCACTAATTATTGCAGCACTCCCCGTCTGATCTATCCAAGAAACTAGCCATGGTGTTTGCAAAGTGGTGGCAGTTGTTGTTCAACATGTGATATTGAAAATTCCTGCTGAATTTCTTAGCACAGTTCTTAGCGCATTCCAGTTTCACACGACTGTAACCAGCTGGCTCGCTGTAAATTTCAGGATTACAATTTCGTCCTAGAGGGCTTGTTCCAAAGGGATCCACTCCTTCTACAATAGTTATAAAACAATTCACATCGAATTATCATATTCTATTTTCAGAAATAAATCACCGTTTTTCTTAACTGTAAACTGAGATTTTTATTATTTTCTGTACTAATTTTGATTAAGTTTCTAGTTTTAAACAGTTACCATATAACTTTATAAGCGCATATAAATTGTATTCTATGTAAAGCTTCAAGCTGATTTTTTTTAACCTACCAACCAGGTAGGAAATCTAGCCGCTACTCAATAAAAACTTGTTTTTTCTTACTACTTTATCAATGCAGTGATAAACTATTTACCTTATAAAATATTAATATTAATTATCATTTTAATTGTTGCATGTAACACCCGTCTTCCTACCTCAAAGGTAAGGTAACTCACTGGTCAAGGATAAAAATGGGCCATAAGACAGCATGTCCAGTCTGTATTATTATTTTGACTTTTGATGCGCAAAATTACCTTGACCTGGATTGTTCCCATTTGCAGACAACACACAATGCCATATAGGTTGACGACTTTGCAAAGTTATATTATCAGCAACAATTATCCAAATGTGTGGGTGCTTATAAGAGTTGGGAAAAACTGACTGATGGATGGACTGACTGATGATTTGGCTGGATAGACACGGAGGCACCTATCGATGTCCCCTTATTTGTGGAAGTGTGTATTGTGTACATTCATTGATATAGTGTAACTAGTGAACCAACCATTAACCGTGTATATAACAAATGCCAACAATTTATTTAAAGAAACAAACACCTACCATCAATCCATTCGAAATAATATCCGCAGTAGTACACAAATCTGTGTACCAGACGAGTGGTGCTGACTGTGTTTAAAGATCGCTTTCCTTTATTTTTTCCCTTTCCTTTGGTACAACTAAGGTTTGAGTGACCATAATAAAATGGAACTGCTAGGCCACTCTCCAATTGTTCTGCAATTATTGATTCAAATATGGATTATACAAAAAATAAGCAAAATTACTCCAAAAATACTGTCAAAAGAGTTGCTATTGTACACTTAATATCATCAAGCAATATACACAGTCTATGTAGATACCTTCAAAAATAAGAGAATTAATCTTTGCACAAGAAATGTAAAAAAAGGGCAATAACAATGTTCATGTTTATCCTCAACAGAGTTATGGTCCTTGTACTCTGCACTTCCCATTTAAGCCCTTGCTCTTGAGATTGAGTTTGGTGTGAATTCCTCCATGACTTCGAGAGTTATGCTGCACACAAGAAAGTGTGTCAAAACGTGAAATATTTGTATATATTTTTCATGATGCAATATAAATGTCTGGATTGTCAAGAGGATAAAGTGGTAGTCTTTGTATCTTGACAATCCTGGTTCGAATTACGTTGGTAAAAACTTTTTTAATCATTTTTTATGTTGAAATTGTTGTCATCGTGTTAAACTTGAGCTCTCTTGAATTCTGTTAGATTTATCAAATTGAGAAATTAAGTGAACTACATTGAAAATGCCAACAAATCTGTGAACATGGCCCTTAAAATACTTTTGACCTTTTACCTATGCCACCAAACCTCTCTTTGACCTTGACCTACTATGGAATGGGTGATCTATTTTGGTTATGCAAAATTTCGTATTTTGTCTAGCAAGAAAAAAAACTCTTATACTTACATAATTATTTTTAACAAGCATTGTAAATCCAACTAATTAATCCAATAATACTGCGTATTGGATTTAACCAAATTCGTTCTTCTAATATTTTCAAAGTTGTGACCTAAGCTGCCTGTCTGACTTGATTTATTGTAATTATTATTGCTAATGACCATTTCTGTTTCACCTTTTTCTTTATTTTAAGCAAAAATCACCTTCTTCTCGTACTCATTGAGTGTAATTCTGTGATTTTGATTTATGAATTATCTTACACTTTTCTGTGGTTTATATGGAAATATCAGTTATTTGAAAATGATTCGACTTTCGATCAGTGAAAAATAACAGTAAAATTATCCATATTTGTCACCGATTACCGTGAAATGATGTTGTTCTTATACATCATGTCACGAGGTTATAATTCCAGTGAAATTTGCTCACTGAATTGTTTTAAAAAGTAAAAAATAAACGGTGGAAAAAGCTTTAAATAAAAATAAAAATGTTGTGTTTGTGTGTGTAGATTATTCATTTGTATTCACTCATTACCATAGAAAGCACATATTCTCTATGATAAGTCGTGAATTAAAATATATAATCTAGTGTGAAACTAAAAACTATGCTCTATTTTGTCAATGTTCTCGTTAACTGGAAACATTATTTGATTCATCACTGGCAGAGTAATTACTTTTCGATATTTTCATGATTATTTAACATAAACATTTTTATCGAAAACTTTACTTAAGGCGCTAATGTGATAACAGCATACGTAATTAACGTGATTTTACCATGAAATCTTTTGAATTTTGTTATTTATTAAATTTTAACTCTTTATGGGGAAACAAACTAAATTTTATTTCCTTATTTTTGTTTGATTCACGTGTGGAAGGTTGTGGTATTGTTTGTTGCACTGCATAAGGGCAAATGAGATGTACGCTTACAAATCAGGACCAAGCTAGATTTATTTACGAAAAGTCGGATAATAAAAAAATGAAAAAATACATGCATATTGGGCATTATGGATTAACAAATTGTGACCCAGCGGAGCTGTTATTCCAAAAAGTAGGCCAGAAACCTCTCATTGGACTAATAATGTTTTTTGGTTTTGCAACAAACAAATAGTCAAGTTATTTATCATAAAATAAGATTAAATAGAAGTAAAAATGGGAATGTTGTTTGTTTGTTTATAATGGAACAATATTATTATGTCTAAGTAAATAGTATGATATATGTTGTTTCAGATATAAAATTTGTTTGGCTTTAATATAAGTGTTATAATAATGGGAAAAACTATTTAATGAATGAAATTCAGCAAAATCATTATATTATATTCAATATTGTATCAGAAATGACAATCGGACTAGCACATGTATGTTTACCTTGTCTGGACCTTACATTTGGTAGTCCTGAACAGTTGAAATACCTTTAATGTTGGGCCCTGTATTTGAAAATATACCAAAATCCGGGATCAAGTCAATTTAAGGTATAATTTGAAATATAATAGATAAAGTTTAGGTGTTTTAAACTATTTTACCTTTACAGCATTTAACCGTAGCCACACAGACGAACACAGCAACCTGGAGAAAAAATCAATCAACATAATATCATGCAAATGTAATTTATTGCAAAGAATTGTGTGATACTTTTGGTGGTATTGAACTTGGTTCATTGTCGGAACCAACATTCACTCAAAGAAGCTTAGCTTCTTGATAAATAGTCAAGATATTGTCTATCAAAACTTCATACTCATGTATTATTAGCCATGCATTTCATTGGTTGTGCGTCCAAGTAAGCTTTAAAATTAAACAAATCAAACCACATGGTACTCAAACCATTCCACATGGATGATGTACGATAAATTAAAATTATATGTCTATGCTTCATTTAATTTATAAGAGTATTTACATGTTTGGTTAAATTTCCTTTTCTAAAACACCGCTAATCATTATGTATATCAACATAATTATGAACGACAATTACAGTATCCCAGGGACGTTAAGTCATTGTAATTTGATTATATATGTATTTCTTACTCTAATAGTATCGGCCGTCCTCATAATATCGTGCTTTTAACGAAAATTCTTCAGGAAGTGCTGGACTGTGATTACATCTTTAGCTTTTAAGTTATAAATACTATCGTTTAAGTTTTATATATAATAATAACTATTATAGTATAAACATTGTATAATATCTTTAATATAATATCTTGTATATATCCTTTAATATAATATTGTATAATATCTTTTATATAATATCTTTTATATATCATTTAATAAAAAATCTTTTTTATCTAAGTAATTGTCTTTTGATTTTTAGTAATAAGTGTCTATTGGAAAAGGTTATATGTTCTAATCATATCAGTTGCACTTTCTTTTAATTATCCTGACGATTTTTCATTTAACATCGCCAGTTTTTGAAATAAGTTTTATAAGTAGTAGTAGTGTTATTATGTGCTGTATTGTATCATATGTTATTGTACAACACCATTGAATATTTTTATAAAAATAGGCGTTTAATCAAATACAATGTTTCAAGTTTCAAAGTTAATGTTTTTATTTTTTATTTTTAGATGTTGTAATTTATTCGATGGTTATCCAAGACTATTAGGACGATCATTCTCATGATGTTCGTTGGAAAGTAGGTCATGTTTATTCCAGGGTGATTCTATGATTTTAGGGAGCTAAGTCTAGCCATTATTTTGTCAAAACATTGCCGATTTAAATGCAGTTTCGCTAGTATGTCAAAGAATCTACATTGAACTAAAGATTAACATATAACGCATGCGTTTGTTTCCTTCCGAAATTCGTTTGTATTCATTTATAGGGCCGATACTACGGATAAACATGCTAGTTGTGGTTTTGGATATGTATAGATAATTTAAGTTGTTAGTGATTCATATAGATTTATTTAAGCATTCTATGAATAATTAAGTGTTATACTCAAAACTGGCAAAGCGAATTAAACAATTTGTCTGAGCACCATAAGTTCATAACAAATATTATAAGATACTGTAAAAAAAATAACAATATATTTAAATTTAGAACAGAAACCATTGAAGCATCAATTGCTTCTTCTAAATGTCGATATATTCCAATCATACATTGAATGTCGAACTAGGTAGTCATTAAAAAATCTAATTAAATAACAGATTATGCAGTTTTGTCATATTACTTTTGTTATTCCCAGCCAAAAGCCGAGGAATTATTAAAATTGGCATTCTCCGTCCGTCAGCCAGTCACTCAGAACGTCCGTCTGTCAGTCTGTCACACAATTTTGAAATTGGAGGGGGATATCAATTCAAGAAATTTGCTTGTTATTGATTGTGAGATCCATGCTTTTTGCATGTATAAAACATATCCAATTACTTGCACAGTACCTTGTAAAATGGTTACATCGGATCAATTCCGTTAAAGAGTTTGTATGTGTTTAATGGAATCAACAAATAATAAAATTATACATTGTCTATATACCATAAATAGCATACACTGTTAAATATGAAATTGTTTATGAGGCAACTAACATATAAAATAGTATATTTCTATAATGTGTATTATTGTGCCTGTGGCTTTATTTATTTTGTTGAATAACATGTGTCTGAGTTTTATATTGCAGAAATAGAAAAATAAAATAAAAACTTACTAAAATCAGAAGAAGTTTCATTCCAAATTGTGTTGACACTGCTAACAGAATGTTGTATAATTATCCTTTAAACAGTATATTTCATTGAGTCTATATAGTCCCTCTTTCGAAGGACAGGAATAGCATACTTAACGCAGAAATAAAGTGGCGCATCTTAAACCACTTTACTTCATGAAGAACCCACTTTTGTAATTTTAGGAATTGAGCAATTCCTGAGTGTTCATTCCAAACTGGCTTGTTTTTCTACATTTTTGTCTAATTGAGATTCTGTGAAAAGATGAAATTGAGGAATTCTATACTTAATAATTGTTAACATATTTTTAACCTCTGTATATGTAGTTAGGGTGGGGCATGGAATGAACCAAACAAGGTCTTGAGGTTTTAGTATTTTTGTATACGCCTGTAAGCATATCAGGCGGTATTTATATATATGATATATATTTGAACAGAATTAAATACTTACAACACAACAAATTAACATAAAATTTCAACATTTATTCCAGTACATTCAGAACACCAATAAAATGTTGCAAAATTCACAAATAAATCTGTTCTGCAAATAAATAAAATTCATTAAAGATGCAGAAAAAAGAACTATGCAAATAATCAAACTCACCATGTTGGGATAATAAAATGTGAGTGAAGAAAAAAAGACTATAACTGCAATAATAATAAGTTCATGAAATTTGTCGTGTGGCAGTCAGAAAGCTAAGGACAGCATGATAAGTAGTTTTCAATCTCAAGCCCCATGTTTTTTAAGTTTTGACATATACAAATATAAAATCACAATATATTGCTGGACGCACACAGGACAATTGACAGCATTTTACAAAAGTTGCAAATGCATAAGGGACATAAACACTAATATATGATACTTAGACACAGCCTACATGTGATATTTTGATTTTGACTGAATAAAATACTGTACTGCTACCACACTGAAATTTTCATTTGTTAATTAAGAATTGATCAAATAGAGAGATACCTTACATTCACTTTAGACCACGCATTCAAAATAAATCACACACTGTAATACTTTTAATTTACTGTTTAACTTAAGCTCTGCCTCTTTGTTTTTTTTATCTGCTACTCCAGAGCCAGTTGCTATAATTTCTTTTTTCATTCCATTAATCTGGTTTTCCAGTAACAATTCTCAGAATTTCCCTATTTATTCCATTAGTCGTGTAATCTACTACCAATTGTTAGAATTTCCCTCATTATTCCATTAATCTGGTAAACCATTGCTAGCTGTTAGAATTGCCCTAGTTATTCCATTAATCCGTTACTACAGTGCCAACTCTCAGAATGTCCCTATGTATTTCATTAATTTGGTACCCCAGTACCAGTTGTTTCCCTCTTTATTTGATTAATCTGATACTCCAGTACCAATGTTCATAATTTCCCTCTTTATTTCATTAATCTGGACTCCATTTCAAATACTGCAAAGTTCCCACTTTATTCCATTAATCTGATACTCCAGTACCAATGCTCATAATGTCTCTCTTAGTTCCATTAATCTGGTACTCGAGTTTAAATGGTGTAAAGTTCCCACTTTATTTTATCAATCTGCTACTCCAGTGCCTATTCTCAGAATTGTCTCATCTATTCCATTAGTCTGCTACGACAATATTTCTCTATTCAAACACCTTTATTTCCTACTTCAATGCAAAATTTTAGGTGTTCCCATTGAATAAAAAAATATATATAAACCACACTATATTTGTCTAATGTTTGTATCAAATGCTCACCTTTCTGACCCAAAACACGATTTATGAAATCGCAATCTTGTCGGAATAAGATTATTTCATTCCTAGTGAAGTTTACAAGTATATATGAGAAAACCCACAATCCGAAATAAGTTTTGGAACCGTTTGATGCCTTTAAACAAATTATTGTTACAAATCCACCACGTCCAAATTGTTTACCCTAAAATCTAGAGAGTCTAGTATGTTTCGTCACAGAAATTACTTCAGACGAGATGTATAAGTAATGGCGTACTCATGTGAATATAAATAACAAGAAATATCTTTAAAAAAAGATATACGCCGTTGATTGTGGTTGGAGTTGGTGAAAGGTAAAGAGTTCAATGAATGAGATCAAAGATAACGAATGTCTTTTTCTGTAGAGTTCTTAGCTGCATCACACGCAGTACGGGATGATACGCGGAGTTTTCGCGGCTTATTTAACATTATTACATATTGCTGGTCATAAACCTATAGATACAAAACAGAAAACCAAAAGAAGAATGGACGTGAAATTAAAACATATGAGTCAACCGGCCACACGCGAAGTATCCGTACATATTTTAAATATTTATACGCGCGTTTTTCGAACAAACCTGTGTTAGTGGTTTGTCGGACATCGCTATTTGATTCAATTATTAACAGTATCGAGAATCATCGCGCTCATGCTTAATACATTAGTCAATATAGTGGAATAATTCTTGTTAAGGTGTGTTGCTGCAGTTTTGCTGTTTTTTTTCCATCTAATCGATTTTGTCCAAAATTTATATTGAAGATATATATACAAATACTACATGAAAAATGAAATACAAACATAGGGTCACCGGCCTTGTTTTGATTTTATTCACCATAATATCACATTTATTTTTTCAATAAAACTGAAAAATCTCTTATTGCGTAAAAATAATTAGTAACCCATGAAATTGGCAACATGAAGATATTACATAAGCTAAGATGCATTATATACCATTTAATTAAACCACACAGCACCAATAAAATGGAGTACACAGGTTAAATGTTAAGGTTATTATTTTTTACAGTGTTTATGTCACCCCAAAAAAACGTAATTTTTTACTTTTGTAACCACATTAATGGAATTAAAAATTGTTCTGTCTAATAGAATCTGCGAAACTGATCAAATATGTTTATCTTCGTATTATCATCATAAAACACAAATAAAAAAGGGGGTCACCGCACTTTTAACAGATATTTTTTGTTTTAACAAGCCCTACCGTCTGCGTCAAATTTCATAAAATACAGCACTTAGGCAAAACCCAAGTACCGGTACATAGATTGTTAGAAATATGCATAAACATCAGACATTGTTTACAATCTTAACTGGTATCACAACAGCTTACCAAAAGACATTAATAAAAAACAATATTTAATCACAAACATAAGACCATACAGTATCAAACTCGACCTTCATCATTAATAAATTACATGTACTTGTTCACAGATTTTGGCATGTTTGGAAGTTTGTGAGTATATGCTTTAAATTGTTAAATGTAACTTACAGGACTAAAAAGCTCCAGTAAAAAACAAGAATGAAACCAAAGAAAGAAAAAAAAAGTAAAAAAAAAGTTAACCCCACCTGGGATCGAACCTCTAACAATTGTATTATGAACCTACTCGGTTCATTTCTGATGATACTGATAACAAAAATATTGAGTTGTGATAATCGCATCATCGGTGTAGCTATAAATATATCCTTGGTTAAATAAACTGCCGCTACACCCCTTACATTAAACAAAAAATAATATTTATCATGGTATTGTTGAAAACACATTAAGAATCTATTATTGACATACCATAATTATATCGCTGAATATCTTCATTTAACATATTTCTGGTGTAAAGAAAGTTCCAGTTCGTCTAGTTCACGCGATAGCGTCTATATTATATAACGATTATTTTACTGGCCGCAAACTGACCCTGATACCTTTCGGGTTGGAATGAAATGCATTAACGTGAGCCCACGCTTCCACTGCTGGAACGACGGCTTGTTTAAAACTTTATACTTTTACATGTTAAATGTTCAATTTCGAAAACAATTTAAACTGTTGTGGCCAAAACGAATATCAGGATAGGGAAAAACGATACTTTAATGAACTAAAATATACTAGAACACAGACGGGAATATGGAAGTAATTACTAAATATGAGAACATAGCCTTTAAGTACAAACGCTATTGCGCTAGCAATCCTCTGAAAATAAAAGGTGCACGCACAAACCGTATTGATGTCTGTGTAAAACTGTTCTATCTATCAAGCCTTTTCATTATAGATAAAATTGTTTCATGCTGAACACGCAGTAAAACAGTGTTACAAAGACGCGGACATGTTTCCAATGTTTTGGTGGTATGCTCAAATCAGCCAATGGAATAAATGAAGTGTATTCATTTGTGTCTAGCCGCGGTCAGGTCAGGTAAGGTCAAAAGTGACATTAAACAGCTATTTCGAAAAATAGGCTAAGCTGGTTCAGATTTCATAGAATTTTATGTTTTTAATGGAAGTCTATTCTAAACAAAAATATAGTCTAGGCGGAACATTTCATCCTGATTAGCCTCTGCGGACTGCACTGGCTAATCTAAGACAATACTCAACGCACATACATTAAGACTGGTTTTGCCCTTGCTCTCATATTGTGTAATAAACTACGATAAGTAAGTATTGTTGTTATCAATATTCAGTTGCGTTGGGTTCGTGTAAATTGTAGGTCATTTTAAGCATGCGCAGTAGAGTAAGGTAATATAGCAATTGCGACAAACTTGAAATACAAACAGCACTGTTCTATTGATTGACATCATTGTGGTTATCTGGTGAAGTGGTTGACGTTTTAGTCAATAGTTGTTTAAGTCTGCAGGAAGCATTCAAGCGATCTGTTTACCAAATCATCAAGTACTGTACTTGTTCTTCTTAGACATTGAACAAAAACTAACTGAAAAACATATTTGGCATTCCTAACCAATATTCAGTTACGCTTGCAAAATTCTTTTAAACAAGTGGTAAAGTGGCTTTTCTAAAAGTTATGTTATGAAAACTTTTCAAAGAAATTGTGATATAGGTCATGTTCTTCTTATTAGATTGATAATACATTGTGTACAAGCATACATATGTTTGTTGAGCATTGATAAAGTGTTAATATTTTCTATTTTCATGCAGTTTTTTTCGAACGCATTATTGTGAATTCTGTCATAAATGATTTTTTAATTATTATTTTATGTTGTGTTTTTTCACTTAAATAGTAGGTCTTAGATTGATCTAACTATCTGATACAATTCATATTCTGCTAACAATAATTGACGCTAAATACATCAGATCCCATTAAACAAAATGAACTACTATAATCTGATCCCAGTTTTTGATGCTAATTTTCTTGTGATCCCAGTTTTTAATGGTAAGGCAATGATGATGTGACATAAATTCATATAACATTTTTGGATGCTAAGTTAATTGTGATCCCATTAACTGATGCAAGTACTTAAATTATTTGATGCAAATTACTTTGTGGTCAAACTATTTGATGCAAATTACTGTACAATCCTGTTACCTGATTCTTACAAATGGTTTTAGCAGTAGTTAGCAGAGGTAACTGCATTGTTGATGCCTTGAATTTTGTCCTTTCATTTGGTGCTGTTCCTTTCTTATATTCTTTCCATCTGTCTGTTTGTCTGAGCAGTTTGAAGTTGTTATGTTTAGTGTGTACTTAATTTTATGTAGTTACTGTATATTGTTTCTTGAATGTTTCTAAGTTGTAAGTCAATATTTTAAATGTTTTAGCCGGTCTGTTCGGAAACCAAGCTTTATGTATGTTAATAAAGTATCGTCCCATATAAGCCTTTGCAGTATGTACAGGTTAATCAGGGATTACACTTTCAACTTATATGGAAATTTTGGTTTAGAGGAAGTCTCTTCTAAACAAACATCCAGCCTAATAGGAAAGTATCATCCATGATCAGCCTGTGATGATTGCACAAGCTAATCTGGGACAATACTTTACACACGTACATTAAGACCGGTTTTCCCAGATACCAATTATTAATATTATGCTTGCATTTAATAACATTACCAGTATGTGTACAAAAAATCAACATAAAACAGAACATCAACATATTTTGTGGCAGGAAAATCATGCATTTTAATATTGATATATTTACCTTATATTATCCTTTTACGATGGGCATTATTTGAAATGGTTACTTATTTTGCCTGACATATTATCACATTTTGTTGTGCACTTGCACACCAACATCTGGACTCCAAATAATACGTGATTCTTGTACTGTTAAGAAACAACCGGCGTAGAAGTAATAAGTGGCATATTTGATTGTAAGGACTAGAAAATATATCCTGGCATTATTTACCATTTAGTCATCAGTCATTATCAAGCCCAAAAACAAAAGTCATTAAGCATTTTCCTTTTCCATCCGTCTGTATTAACATCTTACGCATGTGTATGTCTATCTGAGCTTGGTAAGATTATATTTCTTTATTTATCTGGATTTTTGTTTAATGATTTTCCACAAATATTGTGAGAAGATGGAATATCATTCGTATTGTCTAATATTGCCTTTCTCCCAGCTCAAATGTCATATTACGCTCCTACAGGTCAATGGTCGGATATGAGCATAGCTTAATGCTTGTTGAGTCGTGTGTAATTTTCATAAAGTTGTTAAATCCCAAATATGTTATCAATGTATAACTATGAATCATTACTAGACTTGCGACACCTTAAGGGTTTCGCGTGATGGAATGAGTGGAGAGATGAAATCAAATTGAAAATCGATTATTTCTTTTAAAAAATTGGTACGATAAAATATGTGGGTACGAAAAAAAACAAATTTGGGTACGAAAACAAATTTGAGTACGAAAAAAAAGGGTACACACAAAATAAGGGTACGAAAAACTATTTGGGTACAAAAAAAATGGGTACGAATTAAAAAATTAGGTACGAAAAAATTCGGGTACGAAAAAAAAATGACTACGAACAAAATTGTGGTACGAACAAATTTGTATACGAAAAAAATGGGTACGAAAAAAATGTTTGAAGGAAAAAAAAACAATTTGGTTACGAAAACAAATTAGTGTATGAAAAATATAGGGAACGAAAAAAATTAGGGTACGAAAAAACTATTTGGGTACGAAAAAAAAAGGGTACGAATAAAAGTTTGGGTACGAAACAAATTTGGGTACAAAAAAAAATGGGTACCAAACAAAATTTGGGTACGAAAAAATTTTGGTACAAAAAACATTTGGGTACGAAAAAGATGGATACGAAAAAATATTTGGGTACAAACAAATTTGGGTACGAAAAACATTTGGGAACAAAAAAATGGGTACGAACAAAATATTTGGGTACGACAAAAATTGGGAACGGAAAACATTTGGTACGAAAAATAAATGGGGAACAAACAAATTTGGGTACGAAAAACATATGGGTACGAAAAAAAAAGGAACGAAAAAAATTTGGGTACGAAAAAAAAATTGGGTACGAAAAAATTAGGGTACGAAAAACATTTGGGTACGAAAAAAATCGGGACGAAAAAAAATGGGTACGAACAAATTTGGGTACAAAAAACATTTGGGTACGAACAAAATGGGTACGATAAAAAATTTGGGGACGAAAAAAATTTGGGGACGAAAAAAATGGGTACGAAATATTTTGGGTACAATTTTTTATATATTTAAAATCAATTTTAAATTGTCTAGCGGGTGAATCGTCTTGTGGGGGTGAATTGTCTTGGGGTTGCTATAAACGCTACATGTACTTCTGGCCAAGCCACGTGTTTATAGCGATTGCGCAATAAAAAACACCACTTTTTCGTCATTTAGTCAAAAACTGGATTATCCCCAGATATGACGAAAACGCCATCGTGTAGATCCCGTTCTGGTCCATTAACATGTGAAATTTCAGCACAAGTGTCGGGCCAGTTTTCAAAACTGAAATCGCTGCTATATGCTGGAGCTTATCGAATTTTAGTCGCCATTATCATTCGTTCAATTGAACGTCATCAAATGATGACATCAATATAGCACTCATACCATAAAAACCAGGAGTCGATGACCCCTGGACTGAAATTTTGAGGAGTCAAATTGAAAAATTCTGGGGTCAATTTTGAAGCGCGTTAATTGTGTTTTTGTCTGTATTATTCAATTTTTTAGATAAAAACATGCTCCAAGAGTTACACAATATCTAAAAAAGTTATACAGCGTTATTAAATAAAAATACCATGATACATAACACAACATATTTTAATGAATTGGTACACAAAAATAAGGACAAAATATCAATAATTTGTGCGAACAATATCGACTTTAAGTTTTTCAAAAACAAAACATTTTCATTTTACAACTTTTATTATTTGTATTTAAGTACATTTAAGTAATTTAAGATATGTACCTGTAGCACCTTTTCATCACATATTTATCCTTGTTATATTATCATCATCCCTATGATAGCTTTTGTACAAAAACACAATCTAAATGCATGGGACATCTAGTATATTTATTACTGTTTATCCGAATACTATACATGTCGGAAATATATACATTTAAGAATGCCTTACCAGTAGTAGTTTAACTTTAATAATCAAAATTTTCCTTGTTGTTATCTGATTTAACAAACCTTATTTAATGTTCAGTAAATGCTATCTCCATTATTGAATCACCATTACTTGTAATTTGAATTGTTGTTGTTGTTTGAATCGCCATTTTTTAATTGAACGCGTGTTTAATGTTAATTTACAATGCGTCCGCCATTTACAATGTCAAAGGTCAAGGCGTAGCAATTTAATTCTACTCGGATAATTTATTTCTAATCGAGAAAATGTGTTTTCTTAATGTATATGTGTAGTATTATGACTTGTGAGTATAAAAAAACAACGCCTGGGGTAGACCTCTTTTCCCTCGATTATAGACCGATTTTCAAATACTGAAACATTAATTTTGATTAGGAGCACAGGGGGATTTATTACCATGGAACTGGAGATGTTAACTGACTGACACACGGGTTAAATTTTCGATGCGTCAAAATGACGCACGTCAGAAAAAAGGGTTGAGTCAAAAACGAGTCATTTTTATTTTGGTCGCGTCAAAACGCAGGATTCTGCGTCTATTGAAATCCCTGGTCCAATATTTGTTTTGAAGTTAAATATTCATACCGATGTTGATGAAGATTAGACTAACAATGTGACTCTATGGTATAAACATGCTTTTTGTTTATTTAATATATTAACCAATTTTTTTAGCTCAAATGACCCAGTGTCAAACTTGGCTGAGATTTGATTGATACAAATATTCTGACCAAACTTCATTAAGATTTGCGAATAAATTAAAGAAAGCAAAACAGTTTTTCAAATTCAGCCAATACATCATTAGAACAAATGACCTGACCAAGTTTCTTGAAGGATGCACAGTAAATGTGATTTCTAGAGTGGTAACAAGATTTTACTATAGCCATTGGCCCATATAAGGAAAACTGCTATGCCCTCAACGGCCATGGTTTTAAACAGACAGAACATTTTTAACTATACCCAGAATTAATAAAACCTTATCAAACATTAGTAATTTGAATGACTATACATGTATTAAACACCCCAAAAAACTAATGAATGTAAAATCAAATCCCATTGTTGTTTACTTTTCAACCTCAGTTTGTGAGAAATAAATGGGTTTCTAAAATTGATCGCATGGAAATGGTACATACAACAAGGGCTGTTTGTAAAACACGCATGCCCCCCTATATGGGCTATAAGTTGTAGTAGCAGCCATTGTGTGAATAGGTTTTTTGTCACTGTGAACAATGGTGGTGGTGGTGGTGGTGGTGGTGGTGGTGGTGGTGGTGGTGGTGGTGGCGGTGGTGCAACCTTAATTTCATTTTTACCCGATGTTTATTGATACAATGCATTACAAAAATTCAGTTAGCCTTACATTTGGTAAAATTTAAATAAATTACAAGGGAGGCAAATGCTGTAACAAAAGAACATGCATAAACGGTAGTTGTTTCCCTTGTTTGAACCATGCTAAATCCTTAAAATGCCTATTTCCAGTAACTGTGACCTTGACCTTTGACCTAGTGACCTCAAAATCAATAGGGATCATCTGCGAGTCATGATCAATGTACCTATGAAGTTTCATGATCCTAGGCCCAAGCGTTCTTGAGTTATCATCTGACAACCACCTGGTTGACGGACCGACAGACCGACCGACCGACATGAGCAAAGCAATATACCCCCTCTTCTTCGAAGGGGGGCATAATAATAATAATTCAACTTGTCATAAAAATTCCAGTGCACAATTATACTTACAGAGTATTCTGTCATATCTATTACCTGTCAATAATACCTGAAAGGGGAGTCAGACAGAATACAGCCTTGGCCAAACATGGCCGGACCGACGGACACGTCCTGTAAAATTGTGTAAGGTCCGGCCTGTCTGTCAAATTTACAGGACTGATTGTCCGGTAAAAAAACAACAACAAATTCATAGGTTTGTATAGGTGTGTTTATGGCTCTGAAAGTTTTCTGAGGTGCAAAAATAGCAATAGCGTATAATACACGTGCTTTTCCGTAACAACGCTCTTTCTGCTGAAGGAATTTTCCAAAGGCACCTGATTGGTCTATTTATGTGCATTTTACGAATGCGGGTCAGGACGGTCCAAATCCATGACGGCCTAGTCGCTTAACAAGATAATCATAATCTGATTATTACAATTTAAATGATGCAGATATCAATTTGTGTGGTTTTAATAGCAATAGTAATGTATAATAATGATCATTGTTATTCAGACTGTTATTATCTTGACTATCAATGTCCATGCGTGAAACTATGGTGTACGAACTGGTCCAAAACTATTCAAAACTGTCCGAGACAGTTTATAAACCGTCCAGGACGGTTTGTAAACTGTCCCGGACAGTTTACTAAACTGTCCCGGACAGTTTACAAACTGTCCGGGACGGTTTAGGAAAGTTTTGACCGTTCGTGCGCATAAACCATCCGGGACGGTTTAAACTGTCCGGGACAGTTTAGTAAACCGTCCGGGACGGTTTTAACTGTCCGATACGGTATTATTTATATCAACCAATCAGAACACTCATTACAATAATGCTTTACTTTAGAAGTTTTACGAGCGTAATGTAATATCGTTGTCATCTCGAGCGACGCTATTATTCTCGGACAAAACATAATTTAAAAAAAATTCAATCCATCATTGCTGCCAAAAACGCCAGAGTTAAACATGAATATTTTAAGTACTCAAAATAAATGTATTTGCCCACAAAGTATATCTGACATTGGTAACGAATTTCATCTTTTACAGTGCATTTTTTATACATAGAAGGAAGCAGCTTTTAAACCGAACAGGTTTAATAGACTGAATAATAATTTTTCAAGTAAGCAATTGACAAAAATACCGCAAGCAAAGCCGGGGATTGCAAATTTAAGAATTCGTTAAAGAAATAGTTTTTTTTTAAATAGATCTAATTGAAATTTTAACTTCGTGATAAAAATATACTGCACCTAACATAAATTTTTGATCATTCTTTTTTGTTTATTTGTTTTGAATTTCTAGCAATGACAAGAAAGCAATTAATGATTAATGTATATTTTTTCATTGTCTAGATTTTATTGACCATTGACTAGTTTATAAAACAGTGTCTCCTGATTCATGAGCAAGCGCCCAGGGGCTGCAAACTCTGCCACGTGTGCGTCGGCCATGATGAGGACTCGGTCACTGTCCATGATGGTGTTGATACGGTGCGCTATAGTTAGCACGGTGCTCATCTGAAACTCGCTGCGTATTGTCTGCTGAATGAGCATGTCCGTATCCATGTCAACGCTGGCCGTAGCCTCATCTATACACAAAATCTGCAAGGCATTAAATATATTATTTAACGAAATATGTATTCAGGGAATTAAATGAAATATACATTTTAATTAGATTTTCATTCAGTTCAATTTGCAAGTGTACGGAATTATACCATTTATTGAACTATACAATGAAATATAACTTTAAATGAAATATTTCATTACATGCCATATGCAATTTAATGTTATTTGAGCCACGCTCTGTGAAAAGGGGCTTTAATGCATGTGCCTAAAGTGTCGTCCCAGATTAGCCTGTGCAGTCCGCACAGGATTATCAGGGACGACACTTTCCGCCGAAACTGGATTTTTGCTAAAAAGATACTTTCTTACAAAGAAAAATATCATAAAAGCAAAAAGTGTCGTCCCTGATTAGCTTGTGCAGACTGCACAGGCTATTCTGGGACGAAACTTTACGTACATGCATTAAACCCTCTTTTCACAGAGCACAGCCCATATATAATTTTGCATGGCACAATAATGCAATGAGGTCATTGTAAGAACATTGAGACACAAACCTTGTAATAAATTACACCTAGAAAAGGTAGAAGTTTTTATTTTATTTTTATACAAAATGCTATCGGCACAGTTAGGCAGGGCATAGTACAGCTATGACGTAATTGTGAAAACATGAAGACAAAAAACTTGTTACGAAATAACAGATATTAAACTATGAAGCTTTTTCATTTGAATTCAATGCAAAAGGCAATCTGAATGATTTGAAAGGCTGAAAGAAATACATGTAGCTGCATATATGAACATGTGTACTGTAATCCTTCTTGCTTCATAATTAACCCTTTCAGTGCGGGAACCGAATTTTAAAGGCCTTTGCAAACAGTTTGGATCCAGATGAGACGCCACAGAACGTGGCGTCTCATCAGGATCCAAACTGTTTGCTATTCTGATAGTATTCTTTGAAAAAAAATCGAAGAAAATGCTAATTTTAGAACTTTAGCAGACGACAATTTAGCAGACGACAAATTTCCCAGCATGCAAAGGGTTAAATATCACATCTCTGACATTAAGCGACATAGACTTACACAATTTGAGGCTACTGTAGTAGCAGTCAAAAACATCAAGCAAGTCAAAAAGATTACCGATAGCATTTCCAAATCAATCAAACCAATCTTTGTCTCAGTCAAAGAACCATTAACCCTTTGCATGCTGGGAAATTTGTCGTCTGCTAAAATGTCTTCTGCTGAATTTCTAAAATAAGCATTTTCTTCGATTTTTTTCAAAGAATACTATCAGAATAGCAAACAGTTTGGATCCTGATGAGACGCCACGTTCTGTGGCGTCTCATCTGGATCCAAACTGTTTGCAAAGGCCTTCCAAATCCGGTTCCAGCGCTCAAAGGGTTAATAAAAACAAGCAAATTCATTGAATTGATATCCCCCGCCAAATAACTTTTGTTCATGGATGGGTGAAGAACTAAAAGAAAAGGTATAAGTGAAGGGTTGTGCCTTTTGTCAATTATTTTAAAAACTCATTCATACCTGTGATGGGTTTGCAGACAATAAAATGCAGATAGTATATTTTTCATGAATCAATTAACATTGATAGTATCATGACAAAAGGAGAAATTGCTTGTTATGAACATTTTCTTAAATAGAAATCTTACATACTGAGTTATTGCCCCGAAAAGTAACAACATACAAAAATAACAAAGGACAATAACTAACAAGGGACAAAATTGTCACAAAACCAGGTTTTCAGTTGAAAAAAAAGTCTGATAAATGGAGACAATTCAAAATGTGTATTGTTAACCCCCTTGTGTAAAATTGACCTTGATTTCAATTAGAAAAAAAAAGTCTGATAAAGAGAGACAAATCAAAATGTGCATTGTTACTGATTGTTCATAGTTACATAGTTGTTTCAAAATCAATCTATTTTTAGTTGTGGCGACTTTGACCTCGGAGACATTGATGTAATTCTTTCGCGCGACACACCGTCCAATAATGGTGAACAAATATGCCAAATGATTTTAAAATGTCACAATGAATGACATAGTTATGGCCCAGACAAGCTCATTTATGGCCATTTTTTACCTTCAAACTCAAATTGTGACCTTGACCTTGGAGATATTGACGTAATTCCTTCGCGCGCCACACCCTCTAATGATGGTGAACAAATGTGCCAAATGATTTTAAAATCTGACAATGAACGACAAAGTTATGGCCCGGACAAGGTCTTTTATGGCCATTTTTGACCTTCAAACTCAAATTGTGACCTTGACCTTGGAGATATCGACGTAATTCATTCGCAGAACACACCGTCTAATGATGGTGAACAAATGTGCTAAATGATTTTAAAGTCTGACAATGAACGACAAAGTTTTGGCCCGGACAAGCTTGTTCCACCCGCCAGCCAGCCGGCTGACATTGCCAATCTAATAACCAGTTTTTTCCTTCGGAAAACCTGGTTAAAAACTATGAAAGAGGATTGTTCTTGAGCATTCAATATTTATTTAGGTGAATTAAAAAGTCCTGCCTTTTCCACGAAAACATTCAATCTTAATATACACTAAATTTTCAGAGTGTTGCAGAGTGAACACAACATCCGCCATGACATACGTAGAAATAACATAAGTTTTTAAGGTTAATCATCCATCATTGAGTACGACCTTACATGAAGCATTTAGGTAACCTTGACCCTTGATGCGAATCGTATGACCTTACATGAAGTATATTGTGTGACGTTGATCTTAACCCTAGACATGAACCTTGACCTTAACCCTAGACATGAATCTTACATATGACACAGAGCAAGGAAGAAGATTGAGAAGAATTATGGAAGGTTATTACAGAATCCACTGATGCACAGTAAAACAATGGCTAAATTATAAATATTTCTACAAATGTGTGACCTTGACTTTGGTCAAAAACACCTTTTGACCTTTGTGTGTGACTTTGACCATGACCCTAGCAAACTGGATCTTATATTTGACACTCGTCTAGATAATGGAGAACAATTGTGGACAGTTATTACAGAATACCATGACGCATAGTAAAGGAATGACTAAATAATGAATAATTCATCAAATTTGTGACCTTTGACCTCAATGTGTGACCTTGATCTTAGCCCCTAGGAGCATGGGTGTTGAATGTTAAGCACCCCAAGACGGTTGAGAACAACAATGGCAAGTTTCATGGCTCTGGCTCATGTGTTAATGGAGATAAAGCTCTAAGCTTATATTAAAAAGCATTTTTTCAAGATAAAAAGGGCCATAACTCCATTATTAACAGATGGTGTACAATGCCATTAGGCGTGCATCATCATCTTATACATATATATACTCATACCAAGTTTCAATGAAATCCGCCAAAGCACTTCCAAGATATGGCTCCGGACACAAAAGTGCCAGGCGGAGGGAAAGACGGACGGACAACGCCAAAACAATAACCCTCCGCCTATGGCGGGGGATAATAAGCAAAACACCAGTTCCAAAACATTGCTTTACTAATTTTTCCACAGCAGTATTTCAGTAAGAGAAGATAACAACTCTCCAGTTATATACCTTAGCCTTGGTCAATAAAGCACGTGCCAGGCAGACAAGTTGTCTCTGACCGACTGAAAAGTGTTTTCCTCGTTCCCCAGCATCTGCCCCTAGTCCTCCAAGCTTCTCCACAACTCTGCGAAGGTGACATTTGTCAAGGACACTCCATAGTTCACTGTCTGAGTGAACACAAGTTGGGTCCAAGTTTTCTCGCACCGAGCCACTGAACAGGAAAGGGTCCTGGGGTATTATTGCAAATCTAGATCTGAAACCAACAGAAATGGGTCCTGGGGTATATTTGCAAACCTAGATCTGAAACCAACAGAAATGGGTCCTGGGGTATATTTGCAAACCTAGATCTGAAAACAACAGGACTGGACCCTGGGGTATAATTGCAATGGGGTATTTTTGCAAACCTAGATCTGAAAACAACAGGAATAGGTCCTGAGGTATTATTGCAATGGGGTACTATTGCAAACCTAGATCTAAAAGCAATAGAAATGGGTCCTGATGTTGTTTGACTTTTCAGGTTTTCATATGCTTCTTTAATTTGAAAGTGTCAATGTATTTTCCCAACCGGGTTTCACAATGAAAGCAGGTATCAATATATTTATTTTTTGTTTGTTTTATTTTTGTGAACAGATTTTATTGTAAAATATGACCATATAATCTTATATGCATATTTTGAAATAAAAGAGCATCTTTTAAAATCGTCGAAAGCTTAAAACAAAGTAAAAAATGTGTCCATCTTTTTTACCTCTCACAAAGTTGTAAATATGTACATCTCACCTGATATCCTTCAAATCTAAATGAATTAGATCAATTTCATCCACAAAGATGTTTCCCTTGTAAATTTCAACCATCCGAAAAAGCGCCAGGAAAATGCTCGACTTGCCCGACCCAGTTCTTCCCACAACTCCCACTTTCTCTGCGGGTTCAACCTCGAACGAGACCTTGTTAAGAGCATCTGCTAGATTGTGACGGTACTTCATACATACACCTCTAAAAACGACGGAACCTTGATTGGGCCAGTAGGGAGGTGGCTGGAAATAATGGTTGAATTTGAGATGTTTTATTTATACCTTTTATTAATGAGAAACTTGAATATAGAGATCTTGATATAAGACAACTATTAATTAAGTTAAATTACATAAGCTCAATATGCTTTTGATCTCTTGCGCAGAATTATAATTCCTAATTTTACTTAACATGAGCTTCACCAGACTTAACCCACATGTAAGCAAGGTTATGAAATACCATATGTTATCTTAATTCAATATAATATGAAATTTCTTAAAAATATCAATCTCAATTTTGTTCTGGAGCAAAACATCAATTTTACACCACCCACCATTCATACTTAAATTGCAAAAAGTCAATTGAGTATTTTTTTAATATTCCAAAAAAAGGTACCAAATGTGGTCACATATGAGTCCCACTCTGTTAAAAACTGAGCTTAATGCATTTGTGTTAATAGTATCCCAAAATTAGCTAGTGCAATCTGCACAGGCTAATCTGGCACAACATTTTATGCACATGCATTAAGTCGACACTTCCCACATCGTACCAGTAGAGATCCCTCCATTCTCTCGTTGGGTACGTCCTCAATGTACTGCTGAGCACGCTCCACGCTCACCATCTTTTTCTCAGTCTCAGCAAACGAGTTCAAGACATCACCCAGGAGGTTGGTCACCGAGAGGGCGTACAAAATCGCCAACCCTACAAGACCTTGACACGGCAACAATTGACAAGTGATTATTTGTTCCATACATGATAGAGATTAAATACATTAATATATATATGTGCTTAAATATTGTTTTTATTTTTACCTTATCAGAAAAAAATAAAAATAATAAATGTTCTATGAGACGTGTCAACAACTTTAGCCCTTAACCACTTTGATAAGCATTTTGACCCATTTGCAATTCTATACAATAAATTACTTCCTATAGAATAAATTCTTTAAATTAAAGATCTTTCTGACTAGACTTAAGTTTTTAGGCCTTTATTTCCAAATCTAAGGTACTGATGAGTAGCAAACAGCATAAAGCCTGAACCGACTGGGAGTAACTCGCAGGTTGTTCTGGTTTTATGCTGGTTGCATACATCCATATTCACTTTGCTTCTGAGTGGGAAGGGTTAACAAATAGAAACGTATAGCAAATTTTAATTAAAGATGAAAGTATGAATATTCTTGTATAGTCATGTGTATAAAATTAAGTCACTGCACTATGCACCCGATGATTAAATGTTCAATTCAACTTTTTAGGTGTTTTAAAGTGTGTATCCAAATAATACAACTGCTCGTGTATTTTAATATAACACATAAAATTTGAAAACACATTTTCAACTATCACTGTAAAATTGAGGGTGGGATACTATAACTTCTGTCAACTTGAATATATGTAATTTCATTTTCTGAAGGACTACATTCGCCATAAAATGCTTATCTAACTTATAAAGGGACAAGCAATACATTTATTTTAAATCCATTTACCAGGATTGACTGTGCGGAAGTGGTGTTCCAGCACGGCAATGAACGCAATCCCTGTCACCATGGCTACCCCAAGCATCTGCAGACGGAACACCAGCCAGCTAACAACAGCCTGTGAGGTGAACTGGGCACGCTGATTGGTCTCCAGGTGACTGATGTTCTCCAACTGAAACCTGTGATGAATACTGAGGCAGTTGTTGAGAACGGTCATATCCAAGGGGTTATGTTGGGAACACCTCCATAGGGCAGTATGCCTATCCCCAAAATTTACAGGCTTCATCAATATATTCATTATTTGAAGAAAAAATACAATCATTGTACTTCAAGGAGGAGAAATCATGACCGTGCCTATTGTTACCCTTAAAATAGGCATTCTACTGAAGACTTTTATTCCAAGTTTACCTGAAAAATTGCCGAGAGAAAAATGTTGTCTTTGTTATTTGTCATTAATGAATTTTAACTAAAACATTGTTTGATTTGTTACTTCATACCAGCACATGTACTTAGCTTCTAAAAATATTAGGTTTCTAAATTAAAGACTTAACTTAAGACAAATACAGGCCTCCAGACCAATTAATCATCATCATTATCAACATCATTCAGATTTTTTAGCAGCAGCTGAATAAAGGCTACATTCCATTCTTTACATTTATGTTTGGCCCCTATTTAAAACTTGTCCCTTTAATGTTCATATCCCTATCAGTGAAATACCGGTAATGTAAAATGTATCCCCAAATTTAGTTTTAAACATTTTTTCCATATTAAAAATTTTCCTAAAGCCATAAAACAAAACTGAAATTATCCGTATTTAAACTAATCCTACCAATTTACAGGCAGTTTTTCCTAGCAATCTCTTACAAGAGGTCAACGTCCATTCTGAATACAATATATTTATAACAGTTTTTGCATGAATCAAGAGTAAGCCCATTTGTTCCCACATGAAATAAGAGTTATCTCTCTTATTCCCACATGAACTAGAGCTTTGTCACAGACGTGAAGAATACACCCACATGCCGCATTGACACATAATATTTTGCATGTCTTCACAAAAAACAGCGGACACCATGCTCAATTTTTAAAACGCACTTAGTGACCCCTTGACCTAGTTTTTGACCCAGAAAGGCCCATGTTCTAACTTGGCCTTAAGATCATCTCCATAAAACTTCTGACCAAGTTTGGTGAAGATCGGATTTAAACTACTTGAAATAGAGAGCGGACACCATGCTGAATGTTAAAAAACGCACTAAGTGACCCCGTGACCTAGTTTTAGGCCCGGAATGGCCCATGTTTAAACTTGTCCTACAGATCATAAAGATAAAACTTGTGACCAAGTTTTTTGAGGATTGGATGAAAACTACTAGAATTAGAGAGCGGGAAACATGGTGAGGTTTAAAATGCACTAAGATACCCCGTGACCTAGTTTTTGACCAAGTTTGGTGAAGATCAGATGAAAACTACTTGAATAAGAGAGGACACCATGCTGAATGTTAAAAAACACACTAAGTGACCCCGTTACCTAGTTTTTGACTTGGCAAGGCCCATGTTCGAACTTGGCCTTAAGATAATCTAGATACAACTTCTGATTAAGTTTGGTGAAGATCGGATGAAAACTACTTGAATTAGAGAGAGGACAACATGCTGAATGTTTAAAACGCACTTAGATACCCCGTGACCTAGTTTTTGACCCGGCAAGGCCCATGTTTGAACTTAGCCTAGACATCATGTAGATACAACTTCTGACCAAGTTTGGTGAAGATCGGATTAAAACTACTTGCATTAGAGAGCAGACAACATGCTGAATGTTTAAAACGCACTAAGTGACCCCGTGACCTAGTTTTTGACCCGGCAAGGCCCATGTTCGAACTTGGCCTAGACATCATCTAGATACAACTTCTGACCAAGTTTGGTGAAGATCGGATGACAACTACTTGAATTAGAGAGCGGACAACATGCTGAATGTTTAAAACGCACTAAGTGACCTAGTTTTTAACCTGGCAAGGCCCATGTTCGAACTTGGCCTAGACATCATGTAGATACAACTTCTGACCAAGTTTGGTGAAGATCGGATGAAAACTACTTAATTAGAGAGCGGACAGTTAATACGGACCGACAGACAGACTGACCAACCGACCGACAGACAAGTTCACTCCTATATACCCCCCTTAACTTTGTTTGTGGGGGAATAATTAAAAAGTTTCTTTTGATCCCACATGAAACAGGAGTATTATCTCATGTTCCCACATGAATCAAGAGTAACCTCTATTGTTCCCACAGAAATCAGGAGTTACCTCTCTTGTTCCCTAATGAATCAAGAGTTACCTCTCTTGTTCCCTTTGAATCAGGATTTACCTCTCTTGTTCCAACACGAATCAAGAGCTCCCTCTCTTGTTCCCAAATGAATCAAGGGTAACCTCTCTGTTTCTCACATGAATCATGAGTTACTTCACTTGTTCCCTCGTGAGTTATGAGTTACCTCTCCTGTTCTCTCATGAATCAGGAGTTACTTCTCTTGTTCCCTCATGAATGCAGAGTTACCACTCGTGTTCCCTCATGCAGGATTTACCTCTCTTGTTCCCTCACGAATCATGAGCTTCCTCTCTTGTTCCCACAGGAATCATGGGTACCTCACTTGTTCCCTCATGAACCAGGAGTAACCTCTCTTATTACCTCATGAATCAGGAGTTACCTCTCTTGTTCCCTCATGAATAAGGAGTTACCTCTTGTTCCGATATGAATCAAGAGTTACCTTTTTTGATCCCAAATCAATCAAGATTTACCTCTCTTGTTCCCTCATGGCCCTTATTGTGGTCATTCCAGTTATAGACTCGGAGAAGTGGGCATAGATTGGAGACAGTGTCACACTGGAGATTCTCTTCAACTCACGTGAACTTTCACGGTAGTATTTCTGAGCAAAATATAGATGTTGAACACACAAATTAATAATGTTTAAGTCCCTGTACATAAAAAAACAAACTTATTCAACAGCCATATTTAAAATATTTAAAATATTTAATTTTTTTCACGTTTTCAGGCATGTTTGCTGACACAAAATGATGAAATTTAAGTGGAATTGAAATATGATAATCATTTTAGACACTAAATAACCTTTTTTAATTTTATGAACTGAACATGACCATTAATTTACACATGTACAGTCCATGATTCTCTGTGTGTGAACAAAACTATTTGAAAAGTTAACACATTTCTGCAGAACATAATATATGATAATTCATTCAGACACTTAATAACACTTTAAATTGATGAGACCTCACAATTTTATTACACATATTTGTTCTCTCCAAGAAAAGAACTGAACATGAACATTTTTTATACCAATGTACAATCTATGAAGATTAATTTTGTACAAACCTGGATTTTGTAATAGAGCACAGCAAGTGGTAAAAGTAGAACTGCAAACCACTGCAACCCGTAACATGTGATGAATATAATGGTTCCCAGTATACCGCAAATCTGGGCCAGGAATATGTTCATAATAAAAGGCAGGGAGTCGTCTATGGAGAATATATCCGAGGAAAACCGGTTCACAATACGACCAATAGGTGTTGTGTCAAAAAAAGTGATCGGTGCCTGCAATTAAGAAGAGATTTATGGTAAAAGATAAAGCTAACTCAACCGCTCACAGAAATCACTGTGCTTCCTCTAAACTTGATATTATATTGACTATTATCAAATATATCATAATCCTTTTTTCCACAGACTAGAAACATGTCCCTGCTATATAACAAAGAAATAATTGTTGTGTGACACATATTATGTGAACATTTAATATATCAGTAGGTTGTATATGTAACTACACATTTAGACTATTTTACAATTTGGACTTCAATTTTTAAAGCCCCCATAAACACTCCATATAAACAAATATTTCGTAAATTATTTAAAAAAAAAGTTAAGACAAACAAAATTAGTGTTCCTTATAGTAATTGTCAAAATTACAAAGCTATACGTGGTCTGGTAACAAAGAGTGAAAAGATACAAAATGCTTGTTTTTATTTTTTGTGTGACAATATATGCCATGTTCATTTCCTGCAACAATTTCCGAACATTTCGTCTACTGAATGTAATAACTAGGGTAACTGACATTTTGTGAATTGTTCAGGAAAGCATATAAAGCAAAATACAGTAAGAGCACTTACGTTATTTTTTGCGCTCAAAATATTTCAGTGTTGAAATTATGGTAACTGTTCCTTTCTTAATTTTTTATTGTTTTAAAAAAGACATATCAATTTGGAGTTTTGTTTCGTTTTTCAAGTGTTATTATAATACTTATCCGAAAATTTGAATACAGAAACATGTTTATTATTTGAATAAAACATATTTTAGCTCCTCCTGAAAATTTAACAAAATGTCAGTTACGCTACTTTTTACATTCAGAAAATGACATGTGCTTGTTATGTCAATTTCGAAAATTTGATAAAAACATTATTTTTACCAAAAAGATTGACTTAATATTTTAACAGTTGATGTATGTCACCTTAATAAACACAAAAATGGAAAAAAGTAGAAATGTATTAAAATGTCAGTTACATGACTTATTACATTCAGTAGGCGATTTACGAGTGAGCGTGAGTTTGGCTTCAGGACTCATGAGACGGGCAGCTCATGAGAACTACTCCATGCTTCTGAAGCTGCCCAAAGCCAATCTTGTGTTCTCTCGTAAATGTTTGGATATCGTTGCAGAAAACTAACATGGAAAATATTGTCACACACAAAACAAGAGATTGCCAAGCAATATGGTCCCCTACCGGTGAAACTCCACCAATGTCAGAATTTAAAATATATATATATATATTTGTTGCCATAGCAACCATAATTATTGACGTAGGAACAAAATAAAAAGACGTGCATAATCTCCATATTGCCATCTATCCATATATTAAGTTTCATGAAAAAATATGAAGAACTTTAAAAGTTATGGCAGGATACAACAAGGGCTGTCAGAGGACAGCGCGCTCGACTATTCGAGTGCTTGACAGTATAACGTAAGCCATCATGGGGAAATTGTTCATATTCAATAATTTATTAGGCGATCTTTCAAAAATAAAAAAAGGAAAAAAAAAAATATTATTTTTGTTTTTTTTTTGGGGGGGGGGGGTAGGGGGGTTGAGAGGGGGGTATAATGTGGGGTGGGGTCATTTATAAGATGATCTTTCAAAAATTAAAAAAGGAAAACAAAAATATTTTTTTTTGGGGGGGGGGGAGGGGAAGGGCAGGGTTTCTGGGTTGGAAAATGGGGTATTGTTTGGGTGGAATCCATTGTGGTATTCAGGTAAGTGTTGTTTTGTCAAAGTATTAAAAAAATCTGATCATAAATAAAGAAGTTATGGCAGTGTAACTAAAGTAATATGCATATTATAATGGAAAAAGGGCCATAATTGTTACAAAATGCTTGATACAGTTGTCTGCTCTTGTTTATAGATTGGGGTCATGTTGGTAAAGAAGTTTGCAAAATATGAAAGCAATATGTCAAGGGACATTGAAAATATTTGAGGTGGTACGCAAACTTTAACATAGATTAATCAATATTATGTATATTCTAAGTGAAAAAAGGGCCATAATTCTTACAAAATGCTTGATACAGTTGTCTGCTCTTGTTTATAGGTTGGGGTCATGTTGGTTAAGAAGTATGCAAAATATGAAAGCAACATGTCAAGGGACATAGGAAATATTTGGGGTAGTACGCAAACTTTAACATTTGCATACTCACGCTTACGCTCACGCCGACACCGGGGTGAGCAGGATAGCTCCACTATATATATTTCATATAAAATAGTCGAGCTAAAAAAGTGTGACGGACAGACTGGCGGACAAGACAGACTGACAGAGCGCAAACCATTGTCACCGGTAGGGGACAATAAAAACGTCACTTAACGCACATGCGTTAAACCATGTCTAGACATTACCTTCAGTATGTTGCTAAGCAGTCGAGTGTGTATGGTTCTTGCGGCACAAACTCCTCCGTAGGCAAACAGGAATGCTCGTAGGAGCGTGAACACAGAGTTGGCCCCCGCCAGGCATCCATATATGGTCAGGTAGTACATCACATTATCACCCGCGGTAACCAGACTACTCATGTTGCTGCTGTTACTTGAGATCCTGATACAAACAGTACACACATGTTGATAACAAAAAATTTACTGAAGAACAAAATTAAGCATCAAAATGTATATGTTTATGCTCTATGAAAATTCTTACAAAGTTATCCAGTTCTGCAATTCTCCTGACTACTTTCATGTTTTTACTGAGTGAGCCTTAATGTTTATGCATTTTGTTATTCTTTACAGAATTAACTAGTGCTCATAAATGGTTTCATGTTTTTATTGAGTGAGTGAAGTTTACAGATGGCCATATATATACTTTTTCTATTCTACTTTTGGTAAAGATTGTACAAGAATACTAGAGATGTGGGTTACTAATAGTTTAGTAAAGCTTTTTAAAGTATTTTAACAATTCAAATATGTTTGTCTGATGAAGTTAATATAAAACTATAGGCAAATTTGTGTCTAAAGAAAGTCAAACAGACATATGAACAGATATCCACGGAGATTTTAGTATAGCCACCTATCAAGGCGATGGTTGGGGGGGGGGGTATAATGAGACATGTGATTGGACATTACGTGATTGGGCATTGAATGTTTAAGTCATTCAGTCATTTATAATATTTATTCCAAGGGGTTCTTCTGGCAAAACCCAGTTCAGATATTGTTTATCTTTCAGAGTACCACTACCAACCTGTGTGCTCCTGAGTGCGAGACATTCTGACCAGGCAGTACAGAGTGGGACACCCAATATGACAGCCACCAATCGTTGACATTCCTTGAGGCTGCAAGCATAACCAACACGATCAATCAAGAGAGAACCTGTCCAAGTAGACTTGAAATATCAGTGATCAAATGAGTTTCCATTTTATGGCAGCATTTCTTTATGATATAACAGAATCATCAATGAAAGTATACAATTCATGTTTATTACCCGGTTACTGCTGCACAGGATAAAATGTAGCAAAGGGTTAGTAAGAATAGTTTTAAGCACTAAATGTACCAAGCAACAAGTGCTGTCACTATAAGTTCCAAATGGCCCTAAAATATAGTTTTGACCCAAAAGCGTGACCATGACCATCAAAGTATGAAAAAACAGACAAGTTTTATTTATTGTATGAAAACCAGAAAATCAACACAGAGCCACAACTCTGCAATACTAAAGGATTATGATATTTGTACTCGACTGCTCCTAAATGTTCTTTTACATTATCAGATTTTTTGTAAGATTCCCTTTCATACCAATAGTGTAATGCTTCAAAAAATTAAAAATTATTTTAATCCCTTCAACATTTATTAATTTATGCTCCTTACTTGAAAATAAAAATATGGAGCAGATAGTCATTATCTTGTACCCAGCATTTAAGCCACTATCTCTATATGAAGAATCATTTCCATATCTTCAATACTTGCAAAACTTTGCTCCACACAACAAAACAGACTATAAAAAACCCACAAGTTGCAATAAGTCGAAAATTAAGGATAAAGACTTGCGTTTTGTATTAAAGCTCACACTTCCTCTTAATGTGCACTATCAATGTACAAAGTTTTATTAAAATATTTTTTATACTATCGTACCTATGCTCTGTATAAGGAAATTTGCTAAAGGGCAATAACTCCTGAAGAGATTTATATTTCTTGTACACTGAACTTTCTCTTTAAACCTTAATTATATGATGTTTCATTTGAATCATCCAATATTTCCTGAGATACACTTCACAAGAGAAGACAACAAGAGCTGTCAGAGGACAGCGCGCTCGACTATTCGAGTGCTTGACATTATAACGTAAGCCATCATGGGGAAATTGTTCATATTCAAAAATTTATTAGACGATCTTTCAAAAATAAAAAAAAGGAAAAACAAATTATTTTTTTTTGGGGGGGGGGGGTGAGTTGAGAGGGGGTATAATGTGGGATGTGGTCATTTATTAGACGGTCTTTCAAAAATAATTAAAGGAGAAAACAAAAAAAATTTGGGGGAGGTAGGGGGGTTGAGAGGGGGGTATAATGTGGGGTGTGGTAATTTATTAGATGATGTTTAAAAAAAATTGGGGGAGTTAGGGGGGGGGGTGGGGGGTTAGAGGGGGTATAATGTGGGGTTGGTAATTTATTAGATGATGTTTAAAAAAAGAAAAAAAAATGGGGGGTGGGGAGCTTGGGGGTTGGAAGGGATTCTGGGTAGGGGCGTGGGGTATTGTTTTTGGTGGAATCCATTGTGGTATTCAGGTGTTGTTTTGTCAATATTACAATAAAATGTGATCATAAACAAAGAAGTTATGGCAATTTAAGCAAAATGTTCAATTAACTATGTGTAAAAGGGGCAATAATTATGTAAAAATGCTTGATACAGTGGTCTTCTCTTGTTTAAAGGTTGGGGTCATGTTGGTAAACAAGTATGCAAAATATAAAAGCAATATGTCAAAGGATATAGGGAATATTTGGGGTAGTACGCAAACTTTAACATAGATTTATCAATAATATGCATATTCTAAGTATAAAAGGGGCAATAATTATGATAAAATGCTTGATAGAGTTGTCTGCTCTTGTTTATAGGTTGGGGTGATTTTGGTAAACAAGTATGCAAAATATGAAAGCAATATGTCAAGGGACAATGAAAATAAATGGGGTAGTACGAAAACTTTAACATTTGCTGCATATTTTAAGTGGAAAAGGGGCCATAATTATAACAAAATGCTTAATAGAGTTGTCTGCTCTTGTTTATAGGTTGGGGTCATGTTGGTTAACAAGTATGCAAAATATGAAAGCAATATGTCAAGGGACAATGAAAATAATTGGGGAAGTACGAAAACTTTAACATTTGCACGCTAACGGCACGGCACAGAAACGCCGACGCCGGGGTGAGTAGGATAGCTCCACTATATATATTTCATATAAAATAGTAGAGCTAAAAAGGACTAAAGAAAAAAGAAAAAGATGAAAACTTGAAAATATAATACGAGAACATGAAATAAAAAGACAACAAAGTTGTGGTTCTTGTACTATGCACTACCTTGTATGTCCTCTGTTAATGTATAAAGTTTTATTTCCAAACTTTCCATACTAAAGGGGTTTTGCCCTGCAAAAGTATTGACTAAAGTGCAACAACTCTGTATATCCCCAAGAGAGTTCTGGTCCTTGCATGCACTTTTGATCACACCTTCTATCAGTATATGAAGTTTCATTTGAATTTCTTCATTGGTTACATGAACAAACTAACAGCTGGATGTTTAGGTTTGATGGACAGACTAATAATGTGCTTACTGATTGCTCCATTTTGGGGCATAAAAAAGATTGGGTAAGTACAGTGGAAATGGAGTTACTGGCATACATGTGTATTTAGGATGTAGAAACAGGTAGCTTATCTGTTTAAACGTATCACTAAGAATATACTCCACTTTGTGATGACTATATTGAATTAATTGCAAGCAGGCTTGAAAACATGTTACCCTACCAAGTAACTGATTACCTTCATCTGCTTGCATACGGCAGAATGACACTACAAATACCTAACACCAGATTACCTTGCATAAGTAACAGGGACCGCAGCACAGCTTCGGCCAGGCAGATGCCCATGGCTCTCAAGTAAGTCATGTAGACACCAAACCTCACACTGCCTGTCTCCTTGGTTTCCTCTCCCACCAAGGCCCCGCCTACCTCTGTCAAGGCAGGGACTTGGAGGTCACGTGACTCAGTGGCGACCTTGGAGCTATGCGGGCGCTTTGTGTCAACGCTGAGGTCAATGGATGCCAGGATCTCTGATGGTAAACCTACAGGGAATGTATAGGAGATGGAGGGGCAAAATATTAGCAAGTTTAGTTAGAGCAGCTAAAAAACTGGATAATGCATGTTCTTTGCATCTCATGATTCTAAATCAAGCAAATATTCTGTTTTGCATCAGTCTAATATATTTTGTTACATTAACGTTATTAAATACTATAGCATTAATATTTTGAAGTTTAACTATAACTTCTGATAATTATTTCTTACCATGTCTCAAATATAATTTTCAAGATATGGTAAGATTAAAAACTAATAAAAGCAGAACAATAATAAACAAGAGCTGTGTTCATGAAACACAATGCCCCCTACTGCGCCGCTTTGAAGCCATATATTTTACCCTTGACCTTGAAGGATGACCTTGACCTTTCACCACTCAAAATATGCAGCTCCATGAGATACGCATGCATGCCAACTATGGAGTTGCTATCTTCAATATTGCAAAATTTGACCTTTGACCTTGAAGGATGACCTTGACCTTTGACCTTTCACCCCCAAAATGTGCAGCTCCATGTGATACACATGCATGCCAAATATAGAGTTGATATCTTCAATATTGCAAAATTTGACCTTGACCTTAAAGGATGACTTTGACCTTTCACCACTCAAAATGTGTAGCTCCACGAGATACGCATGCATGCAAAATATCGAGTTGCTATCTTCAATATTGCAAAATTTGACCTTTGACCTTGACCTTGAAGGATGAACTTGACCTTTCACCACTCAAAATGTGTAGCTCCACGAGATACGCATGCATGCAAAATATCGAGTTGCTATCTTCAATATTGCAAAATTTGACCTTTGACCTTGACCTTGAAGGATGACCTTGACCGTTCACCACTCAAAATGTGCAGCTTCATGAGATATGCATGAATGCCAAATACCAAATTGCTATCTTCAATATTGCAAAATTTGACCTTTAACCTTGAACTTTCACCACTCAAAATGTGCAGCTCCATGAGATACACATGCATGCCAAATATCAAGATGCTATCTTCAATATTGCAAAAGTATTCATAAAATAAGTGATTTGGGCCACATATATTTGACCTCTGACCTTGAAGGATGACCTTGACCTTGACCTTTCACCACTCAAATTGTGCAGCTCCATGAGATACACATGCATGTCAAATATCAAGTTGCTATCTTCAATATTTCAAAAGTATTCATAAAAAATGCGATTTGGGCCACATATATTTGACCTCTGACCTTGAAGGATGACCTTGACCTTTCACCACTCAAAATGTGCAGCTCCATGAGATACACATGCATGCCAAATATCAAGTTGCTATCTTCAATTTTGCAAAAGTATTCATAAAATGAGCGATTTTGGCCACATATATTTGACCTCTGACCTTGAAGGATGACCTTGACCTTTCACCACTCAAAATGTGCAGCTGCATGCGATACACATGCATGCCAAATATCAAGTTGCTATATTCAATATAGCAAAAGTTATTGCAAAATGTTAAAGTTGGCGCAAACCAACCAACCAACAGACCAACCAACCAACAGACCAACCAACAGACAGGGCAAAAACAATATGTCCCCCACTACTATAGTGGGGGACATAAAAATAAACGGTGGAAAAAGCTTTAAATAAAAATAAAAATGTTGTGTTTGTGTGTGTAGATTATTCATTTGTATTCACTCATTACCATAGAAAGCACATATTCTCTATGATAAGTCGTGAATTTAAATATATAATCTAGTGTGAAACTAAAAACTATGCTCTATTTTGTCAATGTTCTCGTTAACTGGAAACATTATTTGATTCATCACTGGCAGAGTAATTACTTTTCGATATTTTCATGATTATTTAACATAAACATTTTTATCGAAAACTTTACTTAAGACGCTAATGTGATGACAGCATACCTAATTATCGTGATTTTTCCATGAAATCTTTTGAATTTTGTTATTTTTAAAATTTTAACTCTTTATGGGGAAACAAACTCAATTTTATTTCCTTATTTTTGTTTGATTTACGTGTGGAAGGTTGTGGTATTGTTTGTTGCACTGCATAAGGGCAAATGAGATATACGCTTACAAATTAGGACCAAGCTAGATTTATTTACGAAAAGTCGGATGATAAAAAAATGAAAAAATACATGCATATTAGACATTATGGATTAACAAATTGTGACCCAGCGGAGCTGTTATTCCAAAAAGTAGGCCAGAAACCTCTCATTGGAGTAATAATGTTTTTTGGTTTTGCAAGAAACAAATAGTAAAGTTATTGTATCATAAAATAAGATTAAATAGAAGTAAAAATGGGAATGTTGTTTGTATGTTTACAATGGAACAATATTATTATGTCTAAGTAAATAGTATGATATATGTTGTTTCAGATATAAAATTTGTTTGGCTTTAATATTAGTGTTATAATAATGGGAAAAACTATTTAATGAATGAAATTCAGCAAATCATTATATTATATTCAATATTGTATCAGAAATGACAATCGGACTAGCACATGTATGTTTTCCATGTCTGCACCTTACATTTGGTAGTCCTGAACAGTTGGAATACCTTTAATGTTGGGCCCTGTATTTGAAAATATACCAAAATCCGGGATCAAGTCAATTTAAGGTATAATTTGAAATATAATAGATAAAGTTTAGGTGTTTTAAACTATTTTACCTTTACAGCATTTAACCGTAGCCACACAGACGAACACAGCAACCTGGAGAAAAAATCAATCAAAATAATATCATGCAAATGTAATTTATTGCAAAGAATTGTGTGATACTTTTGGTGGTATTGAACTTGGCTCATTGTCGGAACCAACATTCACTCAAAGAAGCTTAGCTTCTTGATAAATAGTCAAGATATTGTCTATCAAAACTTCATACTCATTTATTATTAGCCATGCATTTCATTGGTTGTGCGTCCAAGTAAGCTTTAAAATTAAACAAATCAAACAACATGGTACTCAAACCATTCCACATGGATGATGTACGATAAATTAAAATTATATGTCTATGCTTCATTTAATTTATAAGAGTATTTACATGTTTGGTTAAATTTCATTTTCTAAAATACCGCTAATCATTATGTTTATCAACATAATTATGAAAGACAATTACAGTATCCCAGGGACGTTAAGTCATGGTAATTTGGTTATATATGTATTTCTTACTATAATAGTATCGGTCCTCCTCATAATATCGTGCTTTTAACGAAAATTCTTCAGGAAGTGCTGGACTGTGATTACATCTTTAGCTTTTAAATTATAAATACTATCGTTTTAGTTTTAGATATAATAATAACTATTATACTATAAACACTGTATAATATATTTAATATAATATCTTGTATATATCCGTTAATATAATATTGTATAATATCTTTATATAATATCTTTTATATATCATTTAATATAAAATCTTTTTTATTTAAGAAATTGTCAATTGATTTTTAGTAATAAGTATCTATTGGAAAAGGTTATATGTTCTAATCATATCAGTTGAACTTTCTTTTAAATATCCTGACGATTTTTCATTTAACATCGCCAGTTGTTGAAATAAGTTTTATAAGTAGTAGTAGTGTTATTATGTGCTGTATTGTATCATATGTTATTGTACAACACCATTGAATATTTTTATAGAAATAGGCGTTTAATCAAATACAATGTTTCAAGTTTCAAAGTTAATGTTTTTATTTTTTATTTTTAGATGTTGTAATTTATTCCATGGTTATCCAAGACTATTACGACGATCATTCTCATGATGTTCGTTGGAAAGTAGGTCATGTTTATTTCAGGGTGATTCTATGATTTTAAATTGCGTAACACACAGTTATGTTTGTTTCTTTATTGATTAAAGGTATAGCTTTATCAAATGTTTTATATATCGCTTATTTTAAAATAAAACGTAACAATATTTTAAGAACAACATGAGCAAGTGTTAAGTTTGTCCATTACGTTAATAGTTTTAGAACATGCGCATGGTAACACATCCTAGCAACCAATTAGAAGGGCAATTGTACATGAAACAGATAACTACAGGGAGCTAAGTCTAGCCAGTATTTTGTCAAAAAATTTCCGTTTTAAATGCAGTTTCGCTAATATGTCAAAGAATCAACATTGAACTAAAGATTAACATATAACGCATGCGTTTTTGTGTGTGTTTGTTTACTTCCGAAGATTTTTTGTATTCATTTATAGGGCCGATACTACGGATAAACATGCTAGTTGTGGTTTTGGATATGTATAGATAATTTAAGTTGTTAGTAATTCATATAGATTTATTTAAGCATTCTATGAATAATTAAGGGTTATACTCAAAACTGGCAAAGCGAATTAAACAATTTGTCTGAGCACCATAAGTTCATAACAAATATTATAAGATACTGTAAAAAAAGATTAATATATTTAAATTTAGAACAAAAACCATTGAAACATTAATTGCTTCTTCTAAATGTCGATATATTCCAATCATACATTGAATGTCGAACTAGGTAGTCATTAAAGAATCTAATTAAATAACAGATTATGCAGTTTTGTCATATTACTTTTGTTATTCCCAGCCAAAAGCCGAGGAATTATTAAAATTGGCATTCTCCGTCCGTCAGCCAGTCACTCAGAACGTCCGTCTGTCAGTCTGTCACACAATTTTGAAATTGGAGGGGGATATCAATTCAAGAAATTTGCTTGTTATTGATTGTGAGAACCATGCTTTTTGCATGTATAAAACATATCCAATTACTTGCACAGTACCTTGTAAAATGGTTACATGGGATCAATTCCGTTAAAGAGTTTGGATGTGTTTAATGGGATCAACAAATAATAAAATTATACATTGTCTATATACCATAAATAGCATACACTGTTAAATATGAAATTGTTTATGAGGCAACTAACATATAAAATAGTATATTTGTATAATGTGTATTATTGTGCCTGTGGCTTTATTTATTTTGTTGCATAACATGTGTCTGAGTTTTATATTGCAGAAATAGAAAAATAAAATAAAAACTTACTCAAATCAGAAGAAGTTTCATTCCAAATTGTGTTGACACTGCTAACAGAATATTGTATAATTATCCTTTAAACAGTATATTTCATTGAGTCTATATAGTCCCTCTTTCGAAGGACAGGAATAGCATACTTAACGCAGAAATAAAGTGGCGCATCTTAAACCACTTTACTTCATGAAGAACCCACTTTTGTAATTTTAGGAATTGAGCAATTCTTGAGTGTTTGTTCATTCCAAACTGGCTTGTTTTTCTACATTTTTGTCTAATTGAGATTCTGTGAAAAGATGAAATTGAGGAATTCTATACTTAATAATTGTTAACATATTTTAACCTCTGTATATGTAGTTAGGGTGGGTCATGGAATGAACCAAACAAGGTCTTGAGGTTTTAGTATTTTTGTATACGCCTGTAAGCATATCAGGCGGTATTTATATATATGATATATATTTGAACAGAATTAAATACTTACAACACAACAAATTAACATAAAATTTCAACATTTATTCCAGTACATTCAGAACACCAATAAAATGTTGCAAAATTCACAAATAAATCTGTTCTGCAAATAAATAAAATTCATTAAAGATGCAGAAAAAAAGAACTATGCAAATAATCAAACTCACCATGTTGGGATAATAAAATGTGAGTGAAGAAAAAAAGACTATAACTGCAATAATAATAAGTTCATGAAATTTGTCGTGTGGCAGTCAGAAAGCTAAGGACAGCATGATACGTAGTTTTCAATCTCAAGCCCCATGTTTTTTAAGTTTTGACATATACAAATATAGAATCACAATATATTGCTGGACGCACACAGGACAATTGACAGCATTTTACAAAAGTTGCAAATGCATAAGGGACATAAACACTAATATATGATACTTAGACACAGCCTACATGTGATATTTTGATTTTGACTGAATAAAATACTGTACTGCTACCACACTGAAATTTTCATTTGTTAATTAAGAATTGATCAAATAGAGAGATACCTTACATTCACTTTAGACCATGCATTCAAAATAAATCACACACTGTAATACTTTTAATTTACTGTTTAACTTAAGCTCTGCCTCTTTGTTTTTTTTATCTGCTACTCCAGAGCCAGTTGCTATAATTTCTTTTTTCATTCCATTAATCTGGTTTTCCAGTAACAATTCTCAGAATTTTCCTATTTATTCCATTAGTCGTGTACTCTACTACCAATTGTTAGAATTTCCCTCATTATTCCATTAATCTGGTAAACCATTGCTAGTTGTTAGAATTGCCCTAGTTATTCCATTAATCCGTTACTACAGTGCCAACTCTCAGAATGTCCCTATGTATTTCATTAATTTGGTACCTCAGTACCAGTTGTTTCCCTCTTTATTTGATTAATCTGATACTCCAGTACCAATGTTCATAATTTCCCTCTTTATTTCATTAATCTGGACTCCATTTCAAATACTGCAAAGTTCCCACTTTATTCCATTAATCTGATACTCCAGTACCAATGCTCATAATGTCTCTCTTAGTTCCATTAATCTGGTACTCGAGTTTAAATGGTGTAAAGTTCCCACTTTATTTTATCAATCTGCTACTCCAGTGCCTATTCTCAGAATTGTCTCATCTATTCCATTAGTCTGCTACGACAATATTTCTCTATTCAAACCCCTTTATTTCCTACTTCAATGCAAAATTTTAGGTTTTCCCATTGAATAAAAAAATATATATAAACCACACTATATTTGTCTAATGTTTGTATCAAATGCTCACCTTTCTGACCCAAAACACGATTTATGAAATCGCAATCTTGTCGGAATAAGATTATTTCATTCCTAGTGAAGTTTACAAGTATATATGAGAAAACCCACAATCCGAAATAAGTTTTGGAACCGTTTGATGCCTTTAAACAAATTATTGTTACAAATCCACCACGTCCAAATTGTTTACCCTAAAATCTAGAGAGTCTAGTATGTTTCGTCACAGAAATTACTTCAGACGAGATGTATAAGTAATGGCGTACTCATGTGAATATAAATAACAAGAAATATCTTTAAAAAAAGATATACGCCGTTGATTGTGGTTGGAGTTGGTGAAAGGTAAAGAGTTCAATGAATGAGATCAAAGATAACGAATGTCTTTTTCTGTAGAGTTCTTAGCTGCATCACACGCAGTACGGGATGATACGCGGAGTTTTCGCGGCTTATTTAACATTATTACATATTGCTGGTCATAAACCTATAGATACAAAACAGAAAACCAAAAGAAGAATGGACGTGAAATTAAAACATATGAGTCAACCGGCCACACGCGAAGTATCCGTACATATTTTAAATATTTATATGCGCGTTTTTCGAACAAACCTGTGTTAGTGGTTTGTCGGACATTGCCCTTTGATTCAATTATTAACAGTATCGAGAATCATCGCGCTCATGCTTAATACATTAGTCAATATAGTGGAATAATTCTTGTTAAGGTGTGTTGCTGCAGTTTTGCTGTTTTTTTTCCATCTAATCGATTTTGTCCAAAATTTATATTGAAGATATATATACAAATACTACATGAAAAATGAAATACAAACATAGGGTCACCGGCCTTGTTTTGATTTTATTCACCATAATATCACATTTATTTTTTCAATAAAACTGAAAAATCTCTTATTGCGTAAAAATAATTAGTAACCCATGAAATTGGCAACATGAAGATATTACATAAGCTAAGATGCATTATATACCATTAAATTAAACCACACACCACCAATAAAATGGAGTACACAGGTTAAATGTTAAGGTTATTATTTTTTACAGTGTTTATGTCACCCCCAAAAAACGTCATTTTTTACTTTTGTAACCACATTAATGGAATTAAAAATTGTTCTGTCTAATAGAATCTGCGAAACTGATCAAATATGTTTATCTTCGTATTATCATCATAAAACACAAATAAAAAAGGGGGTCACCGCACTTTTAACAGATATTTTTTGTTTTAACAAGCCCTACCGTTTGCGTCAAATTTCATAAAATACAGCACTTAGGCAAAACCCAAGTACCGGTACATAGATTGTTAGAAATATGCATAAACATCAGACATTGTTTACAATCTTAACTGGTATCACAACAGCTTACCAAAAGACATTAATAAAAAACAATATTTAATCACAAACATAAGACCATACAGTATCAAACTCGACCTTCATCATTAATAAATTACATGTACTTGTTCACAGATTTTGGCATGTTTGGAAGTTTGTGAGTATATGCTTTAAATTGTTAAATGTAACTTACAGGACTAAAAAGCTCCAGTAAAAAACAAGAATGAAACCAAAGAAAGAAAAAAAAAGTAAAAAAAAAAGTTAACCCCACCTGGGATCGAACCTCTAACAATTGTATTATGAACCTACTCGGTTCATTTCTGATGATACTGATAACAAAAATATTGAGTTGTGATAATCGCATCATCGGTGTAGCTATAAATATATCCTTGGTTAAATAAACTGCCGCTACACCCCTTACATTAAATAAAAAATAATATTTATCATGGTATTGTTGAAAACACATTAAGAATCTATTATTGACATACCATAATTATATCGCTGAATATCTTCATTTAACATATTTCTGGTGTAAAGAAAGTTCCAGTTCGTCTAGTTCACGCGATAGCGTCTATATTATATAACGATTATTTTACTGGCCGCAAACTGACCCTGATACCTTTCGGGTTGGAATGAAATGCATTAACGTGAGCCCACGCTTCCACTGCTGGAACGACGGCTTGTTTAAAACTTTATACTTTTACATGTTAAATGTTCAATTTCGAAAACAATTTAAACTGTTGTGGCCAAAACGAATATCAGGATAGGGAAAAACGATACTTTAATGAACTAAAATATACTAGAACACAGACGGGAATATGGAAGTAATTACTAAATATGAGAACATAGCCTTTAAGTACAAACGCTATTGCGCTAGCAATCCTCTGAAAATAAAAGGTGCACGCACAAACCGTATTGATGTCTGTGTAAAACTGTTCTATCTATCAAGCCTTTTCATTATAGATAAAATTGTTTCATGCTGAACACGCAGTAAAACAGTGTTACAAAGACGCGGACATGTTTCCAATGTTTTGGTGGTATGCTCAAATCAGCCAATGGAATAAATGAAGTGTATTCATTTGTGTCTAGCCGCGGTCAGGTCAGGTAAGGTCAAAAGTGACATTAAACAGCTATGCCGAAAAATAGGCTAAGCTGGTTCAGATTTCATAGAATTTTATGTTTTTAATGGAAGTCTATTCTAAACAAAAATATAGTCTAGGCGGAACATTTCATCCTGATTAGCCTCTGCGGACTGCACTGGCTAATCTAAGACAATACTCAACGCACATACATTAAGGCTGGTTTTGCCCTTGCTCTCATATTGTGTAATAAACTACGATAAGTAAGTATGGCTGTTATCAATATTCAGTTGCGTTGGGTTTGTGTAAATTGTAGGTCATTTTAAGCATGCGCAGTAGAGTAAGGTAATATAGCAATTGCAATAAACTTGAAATATAAACAGCACTGTTCTATTGACATCATTGTGGTTATCTGGTGAAGTGGTTGACGTTTTAGTCAATAGTTGTTTAAGTCTGCAGGAAGCATTCAAGCGATCTGTTTACCAAATCATCAAGTACTGTACTTGTTCTTCTTAGACATTGAACAAAAACTAACTGAAAAACATATTTGGCATTCCTAACCAATATTCAGTTACGCTTGCAAAATTCTTTTAAACAAGTGGTAAAGTGGCTTTTCTAAAAGTTATGTTATGAAAACTTTTCAAAGAAATTGTGATATAGGTCATGTTCTTCTTATTAGATTGATAATACATTGTGTACAAGCATACATATGTTTGTTGAGCATTGATAAAGTGTTAATATTTTCTATTTTCATGCAATTTTTTTCGAACGCATTATTGTGAATTCTGTCATAAATGATTTTTTAATTATTATTTTATGTTGTGTTTTTTCACTTAAATAGTAGGTCTTAGATTGATCTAACTATCTGATACAATTCATATTCTGCTAACAATAATTGACGCTAAATACATCAGATCCCATTAAACAAAATGAACTACTATAATCTGATCCCAGTTTTTGATGCTAATTTTCTTGTGATCCCAGTTTTTAATGGTAAGGCAATGATGATGTGACATAAATTCATATAACATTTTTGGATGCTAAGTTAATTGTGATCCCATTAACTGATGCAAGTACTTAAATTATTTGATGCAAATTACTTTGTGGTCAAACTATTTGATGCAAATTACTGTACAATCCTGTTACCTGATTCTTACAAATGGTTTTAGCAGTAGTTAGCAGAGGTAACTGCATTGTTGATGCCTTGAATTTTGTCTTTTCATTTGGTGCTGTTCCTTTCTTATATTCTTTCCATCTGTCTGTTTGTCTGAGCAGTTTGAAGTTGTTATGTTTAGTGTGTACTTAATTTTATGTAGTTACTGTATATTGTTTCTTGAATGTTTCTAAGTTGTAAGTCAATATTTTAAATGTTTTAGCCGGTCTGTTCGGAAACCAAGCTTTATGTATGTTAATAAATTATCGTCCCATATAAGCCTTTGCAGTATGTACAGGTTAATCAGGGATTACACTTTCAACTTATATGGAAATTTTGGTTTAGAGGAAGTCTCTTCTAAACAAACATCCAGCCTAATAGGAAAGTATCATCCATGATCAGCCTGTGATGATTGCACAAGCTAATCTGGGACAATACTTTACACACGTACATAAAGACCGGTTTTCCAGATACCAATCTATTTATATTATGCTTGCATTTAATAACATCACCAGTATGTGTACAAAAAATCAACATAAAACAGAACATCAACATATTTTGTGGCAGGAAAATCATGCATTTTAATATTGATATATTTACCTTATATTATCCTTTTACGATGGGCATTATTTGAAATGGTTACTTATTTTGCCTGACATATTATCACATTTTGTTGTGCACTTGCACACCAACATCTGGACTCCAAATAATACGTGATTCTTGTACTGTTAAGAAACAACCGGCGTAGAAGTAATAAGTGGCATATTTGATTGTAAGGACTAGAAAATATATCCTGGCATTATTTACCATTTAGTCATCAGTCATTATCAAGCCCAAAAACAAAAGTCATTAAGCATTTTCCTTTTCCATCCGTCTGTATTAACATCTTACGCATGTGTATGTCTATCTGAGCTTGGTAAGATTATATTTCTTTATTTATCTGGATTTTTGTTTAATGATTTTCCACAAATATTGTGAGAAGATGGAATATCATTCGTATTGTCTAATATTGCCTTTCTCCCAGCTCAAATGTCATATTACGCTCCTACAGGTCAATGGTCGGATATGAGCATAGCTTAATGCTTGTTGAGTCGTGTGTAATTTTCATAAAGTTGTTACATCCCAAATATGTTATCAATGTATAACTATGAATCATTACTAGACTTGCGACACCTTAAGGGTTTCGCGTGATGGAATGAGTGGAGAGATGAAATCAAATTGAAAATCGATTATTTCTTTTAAAAAATTGGTACGATAAAATATGTGGGTACGAAAAAAAACAAATTTGGGTACGAAAACAAATTTGAGTACGAAAAAAAAGGGTACACACAAAATAAGGGTACGAAAAACTATTTGGGTACAAAAAAAATGGGTACGAATTAAAAAATTAGGTACGAAAAAATTCGGGTACGAAAAAAAAATTGACTCCGAACAAAATTGTGGTACGAACAAATTTGTATACGAAAAAAATGGGTACGAAAAAAATGTTTGAAGGAAAAAAAAACAATTTGTTACGAAAACAAATTAGTGTATGAAAAATATAGGGAACGAAAAAAATTAGGGTACGAAAAAACTATTTGGGTACGAAAAAAAAAAGGGTACGAATAAAAGTTTGGGTACGAAACAAATTTTGGTACAAAAAAAAATGGGTACCAAACAAAATTTGGGTACGAAAAAATTTTGGTACAAAAAACATTTGGGTACGAAAAAGATGGATACGAAAAAATATTTGGGTACGAACAAATTTGGGTACGAAAAACATTTGGGAACAAAAAAATGGGTACGAAAAAAATATTTGGGTACGACAAAAATTGGGAACGGAAAACATTTGGTACGAAAAATAAATGGGGAACAAACAAATTTGGGTACGAAAAACATATGGGTACGAAAAAAAAAGGAACGAAAAAAATTTGGGTACGAAAAAATTAGGGTACGAAAAACATTTGGGTACGAAAAAAATCGGGACGAAAAAAAATGGGTACGAACAAATTTGGGTGCAAAAAACATTTGGGTACGAACAAAATGGGTACGATAAAAAATTTGGGTACGAAAAAAATTTGGGGACGAAAAAAATGGGTACGAAATATTTTGGGTACAATTTTTTATATATTTAAAATCAATTTTAAATTGTCTAGCGGGTGAATCGTCTTGTGGGGGTGAATTGTCTTGGGGTTGCTATAAACGCTACATGTACTTCTGGCCAAGCCACGTGTTTATAGCGATTGCGCAATAAAAAACACCACTTTTTCGTCATTTAGTCAAAAACTGGATTATCCCCAGATATGACGAAAACGCCATCGTGTAGATCCCGTTCTGGTCCATTAACATGTGAAATTTCAGCACAAGTGTCGGGCCAGTTTTCAAAACTGAAATCGCTGCTATATGCTGGAGCTTATCGAATTTTAGTCGCCATTATCATTCGTTCATTTGAACGTCATCAAATGATGACATCAATATAGCACTCATACCATAAAAACCAGGAGTCGATGACCCCTGGACTGAAATTTTGAGGAGTCAGATTGAAAAATTCTGGGGTCAATTTTGAAGCGCGTTAATTGTGTTTTTGTCTGTATTATTCAATTTTTTAGATAAAAACATGCTCCAAGAGTTACACAATATCTAAAAAAGTTATACTGCGTTATTAAATAACAATACCATGATACATAACACAACATATTTTAATGAATTGGTACACAAAAATAAGGACAAAATATCAATAATTTGTGCGAACAATATCGACTTTAAGTTTTTCAAAAACAAAACATTTTCATTTTACAACTTTTATTATTTCTATCACTATTCTATGTTTATTTGTAAAAACAATAAATGCTCATTAAAATCTACTTCATCATTACACATTTAAGTACATTTAAGTAATTTAAGATATGTACCTGTAGCACCTTTTCATCACATATTTATCCTTGTTATATTATCATCATCCCTATGATAGCTTTTGTACAAAAACACAATCTAAATGCATGGGACATCTAGTATATTTATTACTGTTTATCGGAATACTATACATGTCGGAAATATATACATTTGAGAATGCCTTACCAGTAGTAGTTTAACTTTAATAATCAAAATTTTCCTTGTTGTTATCTGATTTAACAAACCTTATTTAATGTCCAGTAAATGCTATCTCCATTATTGAATCACCATTACTTGTAATTTGAATTGTTGTTGTTGTTTGAATCGCCATTTTTTAATTGAACGCGTGTTTAATGTTAATTTACAATGCGTCCGCCATTTACAATGTCAAAGGTCAAGGCGTAGCAATTTAATTCTACTCGGATAATTTATTTCTAATCGAGAAAATGTGTTTTCTTAATGTTTATGTGTAGTTTTATGACTTGTGAGTATAAAAAAACAACGCCTGGGGTAGACCTCTTTTCCCTCGATTATAGACCGATTTTCAAATACTGAAACATTAATTTTGATTAGGAGCACAGGGGGATTTATTACCATGGAACTGGAGATGTTAACTGACTGACACACGGGTTAAATTTTCGATGCGTCAAAATGACGCACGGCAGAAAAAAGGGTTGAGTCAAAAACGAGTCATTTTTAATTTGGTCGCGTCAAAACGCAGGATTCTGCGTCTATTGAAATCCCTGGTCCAATATTTGTTTTGAAGTTAAATATTCATACCGATGTTGATGAAGATTAGACTAACAATGTGACTCTATGGTATAAACATGCTTTTTGTTTATTTAATATATTAACCAATTTTTTTTAGCTCAAATGACCCAGTGTCAAACTTGGCTGAGATTTGATTGATACAAATGTTCTGACCATACTTCATTAAGATTTGCGAATAAATTAAAGAAAGCAAAACAGTTTTTCAAATTCAGCCAATACATCATTAGAACAAATGACCTGACCAAGTTTCTTGAAGGATGCACAGTAAATGTGATTTCTAGAGTGGTAACAAGATTTTACTATAGCCATTGGCCCATATAAGGAAAACTGCTATGCCCTCAACGGCCATGGTTTTAAACCGACAGAACATTTTTAACTATACCCAGAATTAATAAAACCTTATCAAACATTAGTAATTTGAATGACTATACATGTATTAAACACCCCAAAAAACTCATGAATGTAAAATCAAATCCCATTGTTGTTTACTTTTCAACCTCAGTTTGTGAGAAATAAATGGGTTTCTAAAATTGATCGCATGGAAATGGTACATACAACAAGGGCTGTTTGTAAAACATGCATGCCCCCCTATATGGGCTATAAGTTGTAGTAGCAGCCATTGTGTGAATAGGTTTTTTGTCACTGTGAACAATGGTGGTGGTGGTGGTGGTGGTGGTGGTGGTGGTGGTGGTGGTGGCGGTGGTGCAACCTTAATTTCATTTTTACCCGATGTTTATTGATACAATGCATTACAAAAATTCAGTTAGCCTTACATTTGGTAAAATTTAAATAAATTACAAGGGAGGCAAATGCTGTAACAAAAGAACATGCATAAACGGTAGTTGTTTCCCTTGTTTGAACCATGCTAAATCCTTAAAATGCCTATTTCCAGTAACTGTGACCTTGACCTTTGACCTAGTGACCTCAAAATCAATAGGGGTCATCTGCGAGTCATGATCAATGTACCTATGAAGTTTCATGATCCTAGGCCCAAGCGTTCTTGAGTTATCATCTGACAACCACCTGGTTGACGGACCGACAGACCGACCGACCGACATGAGCAAAGCAATATACCCCCTCTTCTTCGAAGGGGGGCATAATAATAATAATTCAACTTGTCATAAAAATTCCAGTGCACAATTATACTTACAGAGTATTCTGTCATATCTATTACCTGTCAATAATACCTGAAAGGGGAGTCAGACAGTATACAGCCTTGGCCAAACATGGCCGGACCGACGGACACGTCCTGTAAAATTGTGTAAGGTCCGGCCTGTCTGTCAAATTTACAGGACTGATTGTCCGGTAAAAAAACAACAACAAATTCATAGGTTTGTATAGGTGTGTTTATGGCTCTGAAAGTTTTCTGAGGTGCAAAAATAGCAATAGCGTATAATACACGTGCTTTTCCGTAACAACGCTCTTTCTGCTGAAGGAATTTTCCAAAGGCACCTGATTGGTCTATTTATGTGCATTTTACGAATGCGGGTCAGGACGGTCCAAATCCATGACGGCCTAGTCGCTTAACAAGATAATCATAATCTGATTATTACAATTTAAATGATGCAGATATCAATTTGTGTGGTTTTAATAGCAATAGTAATGTATAATAATGATCATTGTTATTCAAACTGTTATTATCTTGACTATCAATGTCCATGCGTGAAACTATGGTGTACGAACTGGTCCAAAACTATTCAAAACTGTCCGAGACAGTTTATAAACCGTCCAGGACGGTTTGTAAACTGTCCCGGACAGTTTACTAAACTGTCCCGGACAGTTTACAAACTGTCCGGGACGGTTTAGGAAAGTTTTGACCGTTCGTGCGCATAAACCATCCGGGACGGTTTAAACTGTCCGGGACAGTTTAGTAAACCGTCCGGGACGGTTTTAACTGTCCGATACGGTATTATTTATATCAACCAATCAGAACACTCATTACAATAATGCTTTACTTTAGAAGTTTTACGAGCGTAATGTAATATCGTTGTCATCTCGAGCGACGCTATTATTCTCGGACAAAACATAATTTAAAAAAAATTCAATCCATCATTGCTGCCAAAAACGCCAGAGTTAAACATGAATATTTTAAGTACTCAAAATAAATGTATTTGCCCACAAAGTATATCTGACATTGGTAACGAATTTCATCTTTTACAGTGCATTTTTTATACATAGAAGGAAGCAGCTTTTAAACCGAACAGGTTTAATAGACTGAATAATAATTTTTCAAGTAAGCAATTGACAAAAATACCGCAAGCAAAGCCGGGGATTGCAAATTTAAGAATTCGTTAAAGAAATAGTTTTTTTTAAATAGATCTAATTGAAATTTTAACTTCGTGATAAAAATATACTGCACCTAACATAAATTTTTGATCATTCTTTTTTGTTTATTTGTTTTGAATTTCTAGCAATGACAAGAAAGCAATTAATGATTAATGTATATTTTTTCATTGTCTAGATTTTATTGACCATTGACTAGTTTATAAAACAGTGTCTCCTGATTCATGAGCAAGCGCCCAGGGGCTGCAAACTCTGCCACGTGTGCGTCGGCCATGATGAGGACTCGGTCACTGTCCATGATGGTGTTGATACGGTGCGCTATAGTTAGCACGGTGCTCATCTGAAACTCGCTGCGTATTGTCTGCTGAATGAGCATGTCCGTATCCATGTCAACGCTGGCCGTAGCCTCATCTATACACAAAATCTGCAAGGCATTAAATATATTATTTAACGAAATATGTATTCAGGGAATTAAATGAAATATACATTTTAATTAGATTTTCATTCAGTTCAATTTGCAAGTGTACGGAATTATACCATTTATTGAACTATACAATGAAATATAACTTTAAATGAAATATTTCATTACATGCCATATGCAATTTAATGTTATTTGAGCCACGCTCTGTGAAAAGGGGCTTTAATGCATGTGCCTAAAGTGTCGTCCCAGATTAGCCTGTGCAGTCCGCACAGGATTATCAGGGACGACACTTTCCGCCGAAACTGGATTTTTGCTAAAAAGATACTTTCTTACAAAGAAAAATATCATAAAAGCAAAAAGTGTCGTCCCTGATTAGCTTGTGCAGACTGCACAGGCTATTCTGGGACGAAACTTTACGTACATGCATTAAACCCTCTTTTCACAGAGCACAGCCCATATATAATTTTGCATGGCACAATAATGCAATGAGGTCATTGTAAGAACATTGAGACACAAACCTTGTAATAAATTACACCTAGAAAAGGTAGAAGTTTTTATTTTATTTTTATACAAAATGCTATCGGCACAGTTAGGCAGGGCATAGTACAGCTATGACGTAATTGTGAAAACATGAAGACAAAAAACTTGTTACGAAATAACAGATATTAAACTATGAAGCTTTTTCATTTGAATTCAATGCAAAAGGCAATCTGAATGATTTGAAAGGCTGAAAGAAATACATGTAGCTGCATATATGAACATGTGTACTGTAATCCTTCTTGCTTCATAATTAACCCTTTCAGTGCGGGAACCGAATTTTAAAGGCCTTTGCAAACAGTTTGGATCCAGATGAGACGCCACAGAACGTGGCGTCTCATCAGGATCCAAACTGTTTGCTATTCTGATAGTATTCTTTGAAAAAAAATCGAAGAAAATGCTAATTTTAGAACTTTAGCAGACGACAATTTAGCAGACGACAAATTTCCCAGCATGCAAAGGGTTAAATATCACATCTCTGACATTAAGCGACATAGACTTACACAATTTGAGGCTACTGTAGTAGCAGTCAAAAACATCAAGCAAGTCAAAAAGATTACCGATAGCATTTCCAAATCAATCAAACCAATCTTTGTCTCAGTCAAAGAACCATTAACCCTTTGCATGCTGGGAAATTTGTCGTCTGCTAAAATGTCTTCTGCTGAATTTCTAAAATAAGCATTTTCTTCGATTTTTTTCAAAGAATACTATCAGAATAGCAAACAGTTTGGATCCTGATGAGACGCCACGTTCTGTGGCGTCTCATCTGGATCCAAACTGTTTGCAAAGGCCTTCCAAATCCGGTTCCAGCGCTCAAAGGGTTAATAAAAACAAGCAAATTCATTGAATTGATATCCCCCGCCAAATAACTTTTGTTCATGGATGGGTGAAGAACTAAAAGAAAAGGTATAAGTGAAGGGTTGTGCCTTTTGTCAATTATTTTAAAAACTCATTCATACCTGTGATGGGTTTGCAGACAATAAAATGCAGATAGTATATTTTTCATGAATCAATTAACATTGATAGTATCATGACAAAAGGAGAAATTGCTTGTTATGAACATTTTCTTAAATAGAAATCTTACATACTGAGTTATTGCCCCGAAAAGTAACAACATACAAAAATAACAAAGGACAATAACTAACAAGGGACAAAATTGTCACAAAACCAGGTTTTCAGTTGAAAAAAAAGTCTGATAAATGGAGACAATTCAAAATGTGTATTGTTAACCCCCTTGTGTAAAATTGACCTTGATTTCAATTAGAAAAAAAAAGTCTGATAAAGAGAGACAAATCAAAATGTGCATTGTTACTGATTGTTCATAGTTACATAGTTGTTTCAAAATCAATCTATTTTTAGTTGTGGCGACTTTGACCTCGGAGACATTGATGTAATTCTTTCGCGCGACACACCGTCCAATAATGGTGAACAAATATGCCAAATGATTTTAAAATGTCACAATGAATGACATAGTTATGGCCCAGACAAGCTCATTTATGGCCATTTTTTACCTTCAAACTCAAATTGTGACCTTGACCTTGGAGATATTGACGTAATTCCTTCGCGCGCCACACCCTCTAATGATGGTGAACAAATGTGCCAAATGATTTTAAAATCTGACAATGAACGACAAAGTTATGGCCCGGACAAGGTCTTTTATGGCCATTTTTGACCTTCAAACTCAAATTGTGACCTTGACCTTGGAGATATCGACGTAATTCATTCGCAGAACACACCGTCTAATGATGGTGAACAAATGTGCTAAATGATTTTAAAGTCTGACAATGAACGACAAAGTTTTGGCCCGGACAAGCTTGTTCCACCCGCCAGCCAGCCGGCTGACATTGCCAATCTAATAACCAGTTTTTTCCTTCGGAAAACCTGGTTAAAAACTATGAAAGAGGATTGTTCTTGAGCATTCAATATTTATTTAGGTGAATTAAAAAGTCCTGCCTTTTCCACGAAAACATTCAATCTTAATATACACTAAATTTTCAGAGTGTTGCAGAGTGAACACAACATCCGCCATGACATACGTAGAAATAACATAAGTTTTTAAGGTTAATCATCCATCATTGAGTACGACCTTACATGAAGCATTTAGGTAACCTTGACCCTTGATGCGAATCGTATGACCTTACATGAAGTATATTGTGTGACGTTGATCTTAACCCTAGACATGAACCTTGACCTTAACCCTAGACATGAATCTTACATATGACACAGAGCAAGGAAGAAGATTGAGAAGAATTATGGAAGGTTATTACAGAATCCACTGATGCACAGTAAAACAATGGCTAAATTATAAATATTTCTACAAATGTGTGACCTTGACTTTGGTCAAAAACACCTTTTGACCTTTGTGTGTGACTTTGACCATGACCCTAGCAAACTGGATCTTATATTTGACACTCGTCTAGATAATGGAGAACAATTGTGGACAGTTATTACAGAATACCATGACGCATAGTAAAGGAATGACTAAATAATGAATAATTCATCAAATTTGTGACCTTTGACCTCAATGTGTGACCTTGATCTTAGCCCCTAGGAGCATGGGTGTTGAATGTTAAGCACCCCAAGACGGTTGAGAACAACAATGGCAAGTTTCATGGCTCTGGCTCATGTGTTAATGGAGATAAAGCTCTAAGCTTATATTAAAAAGCATTTTTTCAAGATAAAAAGGGCCATAACTCCATTATTAACAGATGGTGTACAATGCCATTAGGCGTGCATCATCATCTTATACATATATATACTCATACCAAGTTTCAATGAAATCCGCCAAAGCACTTCCAAGATATGGCTCCGGACACAAAAGTGCCAGGCGGAGGGAAAGACGGACGGACAACGCCAAAACAATAACCCTCCGCCTATGGCGGGGGATAATAAGCAAAACACCAGTTCCAAAACATTGCTTTACTAATTTTTCCACAGCAGTATTTCAGTAAGAGAAGATAACAACTCTCCAGTTATATACCTTAGCCTTGGTCAATAAAGCACGTGCCAGGCAGACAAGTTGTCTCTGACCGACTGAAAAGTGTTTTCCTCGTTCCCCAGCATCTGCCCCTAGTCCTCCAAGCTTCTCCACAACTCTGCGAAGGTGACATTTGTCAAGGACACTCCATAGTTCACTGTCTGAGTGAACACAAGTTGGGTCCAAGTTTTCTCGCACCGAGCCACTGAACAGGAAAGGGTCCTGGGGTATTATTGCAAATCTAGATCTGAAACCAACAGAAATGGGTCCTGGGGTATATTTGCAAACCTAGATCTGAAACCAACAGAAATGGGTCCTGGGGTATATTTGCAAACCTAGATCTGAAAACAACAGGACTGGACCCTGGGGTATAATTGCAATGGGGTATTTTTGCAAACCTAGATCTGAAAACAACAGGAATAGGTCCTGAGGTATTATTGCAATGGGGTACTATTGCAAACCTAGATCTAAAAGCAATAGAAATGGGTCCTGATGTTGTTTGACTTTTCAGGTTTTCATATGCTTCTTTAATTTGAAAGTGTCAATGTATTTTCCCAACCGGGTTTCACAATGAAAGCAGGTATCAATATATTTATTTTTTGTTTGTTTTATTTTTGTGAACAGATTTTATTGTAAAATATGACCATATAATCTTATATGCATATTTTGAAATAAAAGAGCATCTTTTAAAATCGTCGAAAGCTTAAAACAAAGTAAAAAATGTGTCCATCTTTTTTACCTCTCACAAAGTTGTAAATATGTACATCTCACCTGATATCCTTCAAATCTAAATGAATTAGATCAATTTCATCCACAAAGATGTTTCCCTTGTAAATTTCAACCATCCGAAAAAGCGCCAGGAAAATGCTCGACTTGCCCGACCCAGTTCTTCCCACAACTCCCACTTTCTCTGCGGGTTCAACCTCGAACGAGACCTTGTTAAGAGCATCTGCTAGATTGTGACGGTACTTCATACATACACCTCTAAAAACGACGGAACCTTGATTGGGCCAGTAGGGAGGTGGCTGGAAATAATGGTTGAATTTGAGATGTTTTATTTATACCTTTTATTAATGAGAAACTTGAATATAGAGATCTTGATATAAGACAACTATTAATTAAGTTAAATTACATAAGCTCAATATGCTTTTGATCTCTTGCGCAGAATTATAATTCCTAATTTTACTTAACATGAGCTTCACCAGACTTAACCCACATGTAAGCAAGGTTATGAAATACCATATGTTATATTAATTCAATATAATATGAAATTTCTTAAAAATATCAATCTCAATTTTGTTCTGGAGCAAAACATCGATTTTACACCACCCACCATTCATACTTAAATTGCAAAAAGTCAATTGAGTATTTTTTTAATATTCCAAAAAAAGGTACCAAATGTGGTCACATATGAGTCACACTCTGTTAAAAACTGAGCTTAATGCATTTGTATTAATAGTATCCCAAAATTAGCTAGTGCAATCTGCACAGGCTAATCTGGCACAACATTTTATGCACATGCATTAAGTCGACACTTCCCACATCGTACCAGTAGAGATCCCTCCATTCTCTCGTTGGGTACGTCCTCAATGTACTGCTGAGCACGCTCCACGCTCACCATCTTTTTCTCAGTCTCAGCAAACGAGTTCAAGACATCACCCAGGAGGTTGGTCACCGAGAGGGCGTACAAAATCGCCAACCCTACAAGACCTTGACACGGCAACAATTGACAAGTGATTATTTGTTCCATACATGATAGAGATTAAATACATTAATATATATATGTGCTTAAATATTGTTTTTATTTTTACCTTATCAGAAAAAAATAAAAATAATAAATGTTCTATGAGACGTGTCAACAACTTTAGCCCTTAACCACTTTGATAAGCATTTTGACCCATTTGCAATTCTATACAATAAATTACTTCCTATAGAATAAATTCTTTAAATTAAAGATCTTTCTGACTAGACTTAAGTTTTTAGGCCTTTATTTCCAAATCTAAGGTACTGATGAGTAGCAAACAGCATAAAGCCTGAACCGACTGGGAGTAACTCGCAGGTTGTTCTGGTTTTATGCTGGTTGCATACATCCATATTCACTTTGCTTCTGAGTGGGAAGGGTTAACAAATAGAAACGTATAGCAAATTTTAATTAAAGATGAAAGTATGAATATTCTTGTATAGTCATGTGTATAAAATTAAGTCACTGAACTATGCACCCGATGATTAAATGTACAATTCAACTTTTTAGGTGTTGTAAAGTGTGTATCCAAATAATACAACTGCTCGTGTATTTTAATATAACACATAAAATTTGAAAACACATTTTCAACTATCACTGTAAAATTGAGGGTGGGATACTATAACTTCTGTCAACTTGAATATATGTAATTTCATTTTCTGAAGGACTACATTCGCCATAAAATGCTTATCTAACTTATAAAGGGACAAGCAATACATTTATTTTAAATCCATTTACCAGGATTGACTGTGCGGAAGTGGTGTTCCAGCACGGCAATGAACGCAATCCCTGTCACCATGGCTACCCCAAGCATCTGCAGACGGAACACCAGCCAGCTAACAACAGCCTGTGAGGTGAACTGGGCACGCTGATTGGTCTCCAGGTGACTGATGTTCTCCAACTGAAACCTGTGATGAATACTGAGGCAGTTGTTGAGAACGGTCATATCCAAGGGGTTATGTTGGGAACACCTCCATAGGGCAGTATGCCTATCCCCAAAATTTACAGGCTTCATCAATATATTCATTATTTGAAGAAAAAATACAATCATTGTACTTCAAGGAGGAGAAATCATGACCGTGCCTATTGTTACCCTTAAAATAGGCATTCTACTGAAGACTTTTATTCCAAGTTTACCTGAAAAATTGCCGAGAGAAAAATGTTGTCTTTGTTATTTGTCATTAATGAATTTTAACTAAAACATTGTTTGATTTGTTACTTCATACCAGCACATGTACTTAGCTTCTAAAAATATTAGGTTTCTAAATTAAAGACTTAACTTAAGACAAATACAGGCCTCCAGACCAATTAATCATCATCATTATCAACATTATTCAGATTTTTTAGCAGCAGCTGAATAAAGGCTACATTCCATTCTTTACATTTATGTTTGGCCCCTATTTAAAACTAGTCCCTTTAATGTTCATATCCCTATCAGTGAAATACCGGTAATGTAAAATGTATCCCCAAATTTAGTTTTAAACATTTTTTCCATATTAAAAATTTTCCTAAAGCCATAAAATAAAACTGAAATTATCCGTATTTAAACTAATCCTACCAATTTACAGGCAGTTTTTCCTAGCAATCTCTTACAAGAGGTCAAAGTCCATTCTGAATACAATATATTTATAACAGTTTTTGCATGAATCAAGAGTAAGCCCATTTGTTCCCACATGAAATAAGAGTTATCTCTCTTATTCCCACATGAACTAGAGCTTTGTCACAGACGTGAAGAATACACCCACATGCCGCATTGACACATAATATTTTGCATGTCTTCACAAAAAACAGCGGACACCATGCTCAATTTTTAAAACGCACTTAGTGACCCCTTGACCTAGTTTTTGACCCAGAAAGGCCCATGTTCTAACTTGGCCTTAAGATCATCTCCATAAAACTTCTGACCAAGTTTGGTGAAGATCGGATTTAAACTACTTGAAATAGAGAGCGGACACCATGCTGAATGTTAAAAAACGCACTAAGTGACCCCGTGACCTAGTTTTAGGCCCGGAATGGCCCATGTTCAAACTTGTCCTACAGATCATAAAGATAAAACTTGTGACCAAGTTTTTTGAGGATTGGATGAAAACTACTAGAATTAGAGAGCGGGAAACATGGTGAGGTTTAAAATGCACTAAGATACCCCGTGACCTAGTTTTTGACCAAGTTTGGTGAAGATCAGATGAAAACTACTTGAATAAGAGAGGACACCATGCTGAATGTTAAAAAACACACTAAGTGACCCCGTTACCTAGTTTTTGACTTGGCAAGGCCCATGTTCGAACTTGGCCTTAAGATAGAATAGATACAACTTCTGACCAAGTTTGGTGAAGATCGGATGAAAACTACTTGAATTAGAGAGAGGACAACATGCTGAATGTTTAAAACGCACTTAGATACCCCGTGACCTAGTTTTTGACCCGGCAAGGCCCATGTTTGAACTTAGCCTAGACATCATGTAGATACAACTTCTGACCAAGTTTGGTGAAGATCGGATTAAAACTACTTGCATTAGAGAGCAGACAACATGCTGAATGTTTAAAACGCACTAAGTGACCCCGTGACCTAGTTTTTGACCCGGCAAGGCCCATGTTCGAACTTGGCCTAGACATCATCTAGATACAACTTCTGACCAAGTTTGGTGAAGATCGGATGAAAACTACTTGAATTAGAGAGCGGACAACATGCTGAATGTTTAAAACGCACTAAGTGACCTAGTTTTTAACCTGGCAAGGCCCATGTTCGAACTTGGCCTAGACATCATGTAGATACAACTTCTGACCAAGTTTGGTGAAGATCGGATGAAAACTACTTAATTAGAGAGCGGACAGTTAATACGGACCGACAGACAGACTGACCAACCGACCGACAGACAAGTTCACTCCTATATACCCCCCTTAACTTTGTTTGTGGGGGAATAATTAAAAAGTTTCTTTTGATCCCACATGAAACAGGAGTATTATCTCATGTTCCCACATGAATCAAGAGTAACCTCTATTGTTCCCACAGAAATCAGGAGTTACCTCTCTTGTTCCCTAATGAATCAAGAGTTACCTCTCTTGTTCCCTTTGAATCAGGATTTACCTCTCTTGTTCCAACACGAATCAAGAGCTCCCTCTCTTGTTCCCAAATGAATCAAGGGTAACCTCTCTGTTTCTCACATGAATCATGAGTTACTTCACTTGTTCCCTCGTGAGTTATGAGTTACCTCTCCTGTTCTCTCATGAATCAGGAGTTACTTCTCTTGTTCCCTCATGAATGCAGAGTTACCACTCGTGTTCCCTCATGCAGGATTTACCTCTCTTGTTCCCTCACGAATCATGAGCTTCCTCTCTTGTTCCCACAGGAATCATGGGTACCTCACTTGTTCCCTCATGAACCAGGAGTAACCTCTCTTATTACCTCATGAATCAGGAGTTACCTCTCTTGTTCCCTCATGAATAAGGAGTTACCTCTTGTTCCGATATGAATCAAGAGTTACCTTTTTTGATCCCAAATCAATCAAGATTTACCTCTCTTGTTCCCTCATGGCCCTTATTGTGGTCATTCCAGTTATAGACTCGGAGAAGTGGGCATAGATTGGAGACAGTGTCACACTGGAGATTCTCTTCAACTCACGTGAACTTTCACGGTAGTATTTCTGAGCAAAATATAGATGTTGAACACACAAATTAATAATGTTTAAGTCCCTGTACATAAAAAAACAAACTTATTCAACAGCCATATTTAAAATATTTAAAATATTTAATTTTTTTCACGTTTTCAGGCATGTTTGCTGACACAAAATGATGAAATTTAAGTGGAATTGAAATATGATAATCATTTTAGACACTAAATAACCTTTTTTAATTTTATGAACTGAACATGACCATTAATTTACACATGTACAGTCCATGATTCTCTGTGTGTGAACAAAACTATTTGAAAAGTTAACACATTTCTGCAGAACATAATATATGATAATTCTTTCAGACACTTAATAACACTTTAAATTGATGAGACCTCACAATTTTATTACACATATTTGTTCTCTCCAAGAAAAGAACTGAACATGAACATTTTTTATACCAATGTACAATCTATGAAGATTAATTTTGTACAAACCTGGATTTTGTAATAGAGCACAGCAAGTGGTAAAAGTAGAACTGCAATATAATGGTTCCCAGTATACCGCAAATCTGGGCCAGGAATATGTTCATAATAAAAGGCAGGGAGTCGTCTATGGAGAATATATCCGAGGAAAACCGGTTCACAATACGACCAATAGGTGTTGTGTCAAAAAAAGTGATCGGTGCCTGCAATTAAGAAGAGATTTATGGTAAAAGATAAAGCTAACTCAACCGCTCACAGAAATCACTGTGCTTCCTCTAAACTTGATATTATATTGACTATTATCAAATATATCATAATCCTTTTTTCCACAGACTAGAAGCATGTCCCTGCTATATAACAAAGAAATAATTGTTGTGTGACACATATTATGTGAACATTTAATATATCAGTAGGTTGTATATGTAACTACACATTTAGACTATTTTACAATTTGGACTTCAATTTTTAAAGCCCCCATAAACACTCCATATAAACAAATATTTCGTAAATTATTTAAAAAAAAAGTTAAGACAAACAAAATTAGTGTTCCTTATAGTAATTGTCAAAATTACAAAGCTATACGTGGTCTGGTAACAAAGAGTTAAAAGATACAAAATGCTTGTTTTTATTTTTTGTGTGACAATATATGCCATGTTCATTTCCTGCAACAATTTCCGAACATTTCGTCTACTGAATGTAATAACTAGGGTAACTGACATTTTGTGAATTGTTCAGGAAAGCATATAAAGCAAAATACAGTAAGAGCACTTACGTTATTTTTTGCGCTCAAAATATTTCAGTGTTGAAATTATGGTAATTGTCCTTTCTTAATTTTTTATTGTTTTAAAAAAGACATATCAATTTGGAGTTTTGTTTCGTTTTTCAAGTGTTATTATAATACTTATCCGAAAATTTGAATACAGAAAAATGTTTATTATTTGAATAAAACATATTTTTGCTCCTCCTGAAAATTTAACAAAATGTCAGTTACGCTACTTTTTACATTCAGAAAATGACATGTGCTTGTTATGTCAATTTCGAAAATTTGATAAAAACATTATTTTTACCAAAAAGATTGACTTAATATTTTAACAGTTGATGTATGTCACCTTAATAAACACAAAAATGGAAAAAAGTAGAAATGTATTAAAATGTCAGTTACATGACTTATTACATTAAGTAGGCGATTTACGAGTGAGCGTGAGTTTGGCTTCAGGACTCATGAGACGGGCAGCTCATGAGAACTACTCCATGCTTCTGAAGCTGCCCAAAGCCAATCTTGTGTTCTCTCGTAAATGTTTGGATATCGTTGCAGAAAACTAACATGGAAAATATTGTCACACACAAAACAAGAGATTGCCAAGCAATATGGTCCCCTACCGGTGAAACTCCACCAATGTCAGAATTTAAAATATATATATATATATTTGTTGCCATAGCAACCATAATTATTGACGTAGGAACAAAATAAAAAGACGTGCATAATCTCCATATTGCCATCTATCCATATATTAAGTTTCATGAAAAAATATGAAGAACTTTAAAAGTTATGGCAGGATACAACAAGGGCTGTCAGAGGACAGCGCGCTCGACTATTCGAGTGCTTGACAGTATAACGTACCGGTAAGCCATCATGGGGAAATTGTTCATATTCAATAATTTATTAGGCGATCTTTCAAAAATAAAAAAAGGAAAAAAAAATATATTATTTTTTTTTTGGGAGGGGGGGGTAGGGGGGTTGAGAGGGGGGTATAATGTGGGGTGGGGTCATTTATAAGATGATCTTTCAAAAATTAAAAAAGGAAAACAAAAATATTTTTTTTTTGGGGGGGGGGGGAGGGGAAGGGCAGGGTTTCTGGGTTGGAAAATGGGGTATTGTTTGGGTGGAATCCATTGTGGTATTCAGGTAAGTGTTGTTTTGTCAAAGTATTAAAAAAATCTGATCATAAATAAAGAAGTTATGGCAGTGTTACTAAAGTAATATGCATATTATAATGGAAAAAGGGCCATAATTGTTACAAAATGCTTCATACAGTTGTCTGCTCTTGTTTATAGATTGGGGTCATGTTGGTAAAGAAGTTTGCAAAATATGAAAGCAATATGTCAAGGGACATTGAAAATATTTGAGGTGGTACGCAAACTTTAACATAGATTAATCAATATTATGTATATTCTAAGTGAAAAAAGGGCCATAATTCTTACAAAATGCTTGATACAGTTGTCTGCTCTTGTTTATAGGTTGGGGTCATGTTGGTTAAGAAGTATGCAAAATATGAAAGCAACATGTCAAGGGACATAGGAAATATTTGGGGTAGTACGCAAACTTTAACATTTGCATGCTCACGCTTACGCTCACGCCGACACCGGGGTGAGCAGGATAGCTCCACTATATATATTTCATATAAAATAGTCGAGCTAAAAAAGTGTGACGGACAGACTGGCGGACAAGACAGACTGACAGAGCGCAAACCATTGTCACCGGTAGGGGACAATAAAAACGTCACTTAACGCACATGCGTTAAACCATGTCTAGACATTACCTTCAGTATGTTGCTAAGCAGTCGAGTGTGTATGGTTCTTGCGGCACAAACTCCTCCGTAGGCAAACAGGAATGCTCGTAGGAGCGTGAACACAGAGTTGGCCCCCGCCAGGCATCCATATATGGTCAGGTAGTACATCACATTATCACCCGCGGTAACCAGACTACTCATGTTGCTGCTGTTACTTGAGATCCTGATACAAACAGTACACACATGTTGATAACAAAAAATTTACTGAAGAAAAAAATTAATCATCAAAATGTATATGTTTATGCTCTATGAAAATTCTTACAAAGTTATCCAGTTCTGCAGTTCTCCTGACTACTTTCATGTTTTTACTGAGTGAGCCTTAATGTTTATGCATTTTGTTATTCTTTACAGAATTAACTAGTGCTCATAAATGGTTTCATGTTTTTATTGAGTGAGTGAAGTTTACAGATGGCCATATATATACTTTTTCTATTCTACTTTTGGTAAAGATTGTACAAGAATACTAGAGATGTGGGTTACTAATAGTTTAGTAAAGCTTTTTAAAGTATTATAACAATTCAAATATGTTTGTCTGATGAAGTTAATATAAAACTATAGGCAAATTTGTGTCTAAAGAAAGTCAAACAGACATATGAACAGATATCCACGGAGATTTTAGTATAGCCACCTATCAAGGCGATGGTTGGGGGGGGGTATAATGAGACATGTGATTGGACATTACGTGATTGGGCATTGAATGTTTAAGTCATTCAGTCATTTATAATATTTATTCCAAGGGGTTCTTCTGGCAAAACCCAGTTCAGATATTGTTTATCTTTCAGAGTACCACTACCAACCTGTGTGCTCCTGAGTGCGAGACATTCTGACCAGGCAGTACAGAGTGGGACACCCAATATGACAGCCACCAATCGTTGACATTCCTTGAGGCTGCAAGCATAACCAACACGATCAATCAAGAGAGAACCTGTCCAAGTAGACTTGAAATATCAGTGATCAAATGAGTTTCCATTTTATGGCAGCATTTCTTTATGATATAACAGAATCATCAATGAAAGTATACAATTCATGTTTATTACCCGGTTACTGCTGCACAGGATAAAATGTAGCAAAGGGTTAGTAAGAATAGTTTTAAGCACTAAATGTACCAAGCAACAAGTGCTGTCACTATAAGTTCCAAATGGCCCTAAAATATAGTTTTGACCCAAAAGCGTGACCATGACCATCAAAGTATGAAAAAACAGACAAGTTTTATTTATTGTATGAAAACCAGAAAATCAACACAGAGCCACAACTCTGCAATACTAAAGGATTATGATATTTGTACTCGACTGCTCCTAAATGTTCTTTTACATTATCAGATTTTTTGTAAGATTCCCTTTCATACTAATAGTGTAATGCTTCAAAAAATTAAAAATTATTTTAATCCCTTCAACATTTATTAATTTATGCTCCTTACTTGAAAATAAAAATATGGAGCAGATAGTCATTATCTTGTACCCAGCATTTAAGCCACTATCTCTATATGAAGAATCATTTCCATATCTTCAATACTTGCAAAACTTTGCTCCACACAACAAAACAGACTATAAAAAACCCACAAGTTGCAATAAGTCGAAAATTAAGGATAAAGACTTGCGTTTTGTATTAAAGCTCACACTTCCTCTTAATGTGCACTATCAATGTACAAAGTTTTATTAAAATATTTTTTATACTATCGTACCTATGCTCTGTATAAGGAAATTTGCTAAAGGGCAATAACTCCTGAAGAGATTTATATTTCTTGTACACTGAACTTTCTCTTTAAACCTTAATTATATGATGTTTCATTTGAATCATCCAATATTTCCTGAGATACACTTCACAAGAGAAGACAACAAGAGCTGTCAGAGGACAGCGCGCTCGACTATTCGAGTGCTTGACATTATAACGTAAGCCATCATGGGGAAATTGTTCATATTCAAAAATTTATTAGACGATCTTTCAAACATAAAAAAAAGGAAAAACAAATTTTTTTTTGGGGGGGGGGGGGGGTGAGTTGAGAGGGGGTATAATGTGGGGTGTGGTCATTTATTAGACGGTCTTTCAAAAATAATTAAAGGAGAAAACAAAAAAAATTTGGGGGAGGTAGGGGGGTTGAGAGGGGGGTATAATGTGGGGTGTGGTAATTTATTAGATGATGTTTAAAAAAAATTGGGGGAGTTAGGGGGGGGGGGGGGGTGGGGGGTTAGAGGGGGTATAATGTGGGGTTGGTAATTTATTAGATGATGTTTAAAAAAAGAAAAAAAAATGGGGGGTGGGGAGCTTGGGGGTTGGAAGGGATTCTGGGTAGGGGCGTGGGGTATTGTTTTTGGTGGAATCCATTGTGGTATTCAGGTGTTGTTTTGTCAATATTACAATAAAATGTGATCATAAACAAAGAAGTTATGGCAATTTAAGCAAAATGTTCAATTAACTATGTGTAAAAGGGGCCATAATTATGTAAAAATGCTTGATACAGTGGTCTTCTCTTGTTTAAAGGTTGGGGTCATGTTGGTAAACAAGTATGCAAAATATAAAAGCAATATGTCAAAGGATATAGGGAATATTTGGGGTAGTACGCAAACTTTAACATAGATTTATCAATAATATGCATATTCTAAGTATAAAAGGGGCAATAATTATGACAAAATGCTTGATAGAGTTGTCTGCTCTTGTTTATAGGTTGGGGTGATATTGGTAAACAAGTATGCAAAATATGAAAGCAATATGTCAAGGGACAATGAAAATAAATGGGGAAGTACGAAAACTTTAACATTTGCTGCATATTTTAAGTGGAAAAGGGGCCATAATTATAACAAAATGCTTAATAGAGTTGTCTGCTCTTGTTTATAGGTTGGGGTCATGTTGGTTAACAAGTATGCAAAATATGAAAGCAATATGTCAAGGGACAATGAAAATAATTGGGGAAGTACGAAAACTTTAACATTTGCACGCTAACGGCACGGCACAGAAACGCCGACGCCGGGGTGAGTAGGATAGCTCCACTATATATATTTCATATAAAATAGTAGAGCTAAAAAGGACTAAAGAAAAAAGAAAAAGATGAAAACTTGAAAATATAATACGAGAACATGAAATAAAAAGACAACAAAGTTGTGGTTCTTGTACTATGCACTACCTTGTATGTCCTCTGTTAATGTATAAAGTTTTATTTCCAAACTTTCCATACTAAAGGGGTTTTGCCCTGCAAAAGTATTGACTAAAGTGCAACAACTCTGTATATCCCCAAGAGAGTTCTGGTCCTTGCATGCACTTTTGATCACACCTTCTATCAGTATATGAAGTTTCATTTGAATTTCTTCATTGGTTACATGAACAAACTAACAGCTGGATGTTTAGGTTTGATGGACAGACTAATAATGTGCTTACTGATTGCTCCATTTTGGGGCATAAAAAAGATTGGGTAAGTACAGTGGAAATGGAGTTACTGGTATACATGTGTATTTAGGATGTAGAAACAGGTAGCTTATCTGTTTAAACGTATCACTAAGAATATACTCCACTTTGTGATGACTATATTGAATTAATTGCAAGCAGGCTTGAAAACATGTTACCCTACCAAGTAACTGATTACCTTCATCTGCTTGCATACGGCAGAATGACACTACAAATACCTAACACCAGATTACCTTGCATAAGTAACAGGGACCGCAGCACAGCTTCGGCCAGGCAGATGCCCATGGCTCTCAAGTAAGTCATGTAGACACCAAACCTCACACTGCCTGTCTCCTTGGTTTCCTCTCCCACCAAGGCCCCGCCTACCTCTGTCAAGGCAGGGACTTGGAGGTCACGTGACTCAGTGGCGACCTTGGAGCTATGCGGGCGCTTTGTGTCAACGCTGAGGTCAATGGATGCCAGGATCTCTGATGGTAAACCTACAGGGAATGTATAGGAGATGGAGGGGCAAAATATTAGCAAGTTTAGTTAGAGCAGCTAAAAAACTGGATACCCGGTAATGCATGTTCTTTGCATCTCATGATTCTAAATCAAGCAAATATTCTGTTTTGCATCAGTCTAATATATTTTGTTACATTAACGTTATTAAATACTATAGCATAAATATTTTGAAGTTTAACTATAACTTCTGATAATTATTTCTTACCATGTCTCAAATATAATTTTCAAGATATGGTAAGATTAAAAACTAATAAAAGCAGAACAATAATAAACAAGAGCTGTGTTCATGAAACACAATGCCCCCTACTGCGCCGCTTTGAAGCCATATATTTTACCCTTGACCTTGAAGGATGATCTTGACCTTTCACCACTCAAAATATGCAGCTCCATGAGATACGCATGCATGCCAACTATGGAGTTGCTATCTTCAATATTGCAAAATTTGACCTTTGACCTTGAAGGATGACCTTGACCTTTGACCTTTCACCCCCAAAATGTGCAGCTCCATGTGATACACATGCATGCCAAATATAGAGTTGATATCTTCAATATTGCAAAATTTGACCTTGACCTTAAAGGATGACTTTGACCTTTCACCACTCAAAATGTGTAGCTCCACGAGATACGCATGCATGCAAAATATCGAGTTGATATCTTCAATATTGCAAAATTTGACCTTTGACCTTGACCTTGAAGGATGACCTTGACCTTTCACCACTCAAAATGTGCAGCTTCATGAGATATGCATGAATGCCAAATACCAAATTGCTATCTTCAATATTGCAAAATTTGACCTTTAACCTTGAACTTTCAACACTCAAAATGTGCAGTTCAAAGAGATACACATGCATGCCAAATATCAAGTTACTATCTTCAATATTGCAAAATTTGACCTTTGACCTTGACCGTTCACCTTGAAGGATGACCTTGACCTTAACCTTTCACCACTCAAAATGTGCAGCTCCATGAAATACACATGCATGCCAAATATCAAGTTGCTATCTTCAATATTGCAAAAGTTATGGGCAATGTTAAAGTTTTTCGACGGACAGACGAATGGACGGACAGACTGACGGACGAACAGACAGTTCAAAAACTATATGCCACCCTTCAGGGGCATAAAAAGGTTATGGCGAAAGTAAAAGTTTTCGGACGGATGGACAGATGCCATATATTTGACCTTGAAGGATGACCTTGACCTTCCACCTTTTAAAATGTGCATCTCCATGAGATACACATGCATGCCAAATATCAAGTTGCTATCTTCAATATCGAAAAAGTGATGACCAATGTTAAAGTTTTCGGATGGACGGACAGAAGCCATATATTTGACATTTGACCTTGAAGGATGACCTTGACAATCACCTTTCACTACTCAAAATGTGCAACTTCATGAGATACACATGCATGCAAAATATCAAGTTGCTATCTTCAATATTGAAAACGTTATGGCCAATGTTAAAGTTTTCGAACGGACAGACGCCATATATTTGACATTTGACCTTGAAGGATGACCTTGACCTTCACTTTTCACTACTCAAATTGTGCAGCTTCATGAGATACACATGCATGCAAAATATCAAGTTGCTTTCTTGAATATTGAAAAAGTTATGGTCAATGCTAAAGTTTTCGGACGAACAGACGCCATATATTTGACATTTGACCTTGAGGGATGACCTTGACCTTCCACCTCTCAAAATGTTTAGCTCCTTGAGATACACATGCATGCCAAATATCAAGTTGATATCTTGACTATTGAAAAAGTTATGGCCAATGTTAAAGTTTTCGGACGGACGGACAGACGCCATATACATGTATTTTACATTTGACCTTGAAGGATAACCTTGAGCTTCACCTTAAACCACTCAAAATGTGCAGCTCCTTGAGATGCACAAGTATTCCAAATACCAAGTTGCTATGTTCAATATTGAAAAAGTTATGGCCATTAAAGTTTTCGGACGGACAGACAGACTGACACACTGACTGACTGACGGACAGTTCAACTGCTATATGCCACCCTAGTTGCAATAATTCAACTCTAAGCTTTATAGCCCAATGGGCTGCTAGAGCCGCCATAGCAAAAATTATCAAAGGCTCTGGGAGTCCGTTTATATGGACTATATGCCACCCTACCAGGGGCATAAAAAGTTAATTAAAAAAGTTTACAAAACCAATACTGACTTTTAACAAAACTTCTTAACAAAAATTGTTGTCAGTTTGCATAGAAAACTTTCAAGTGATCAAATAAGCCCCACTTGGTGAAAACTGGGCTGAATCCATATGCGTTAAATGAAATCAAAGATCAGCCTGTGCAGTCCATGCAGGCTCATCAGGGACAACACTTTACGATTTTATGAAATTTTATAAGTTTAAAGGAAATCACTTCAGAAACAAAAATCCACTTAAGGTAGAAAGTGTCGTCCCTGATCAGCCAGAGCATACTGCACAGGCTTATCTGTGACAACACTTTGCGCACATGCATTAAGCCAAGAACGAAGCCAATGTATATGTAGACTGAATATAACTCCATTATGTACCTGTTTTTACAATGCGCCCATTGTCGAGTACTATGATCATGTCAGCCTTGCTGAGGAACTTGGTGTGGTGCGTGCACAGAATGCGTGTCCGGCCACCCAGCAATCCCATGATGCACCGCTGGTACAGATGCTGTGCCACGTGAGCATCAACCGCTGCCAGAGGGTCGTCCAGCAGTATCACGTCCTTGTCCTGTGTCAAGGTGATGTTGTGAAAGGGAAAATATATGACCTGAGCTCTGGGAAAACAGGGTTTAATGCATTTGCGTAAAAGTGTTGACCCAGATTAGCCTGTGCAGTCTGTAAAGGCTAATCAGGGACGACATTTTCCGCTTTTTAAGAAATTTTTATTTAAACAAAGTCCCTTTTTTAAAAAAAATCTTGTAAATGCATTAAAAATGTCATCCTTAATAAGCCTCTGAGGACTGCACAGGCTAATCTGGGACAACACTTAATGTACATGAGGACTGCACAGGCTTATCTGGGACAACACTTACTGTACATGAGGACTGCACAGGCTAATCTGGGACAACACTTAATGTACATGAGGACTGCACAGGCTTATCTGGGACAACACTTAATGTACATGAGGACTGCACAGGCTTATCTGGGACAACACTTAATGTACATGAGGACTGCACAGGCTTATCTGGGACAACACTTAATGTACATGAGGACTGCACAGGCTTATCTGGGACAACACTTAATGTACATGAGGACTGCACAGGCTTATCTGGGACAACACTTACTGTACATGAGGACTGCACAGGCTAATCTGGGACAACACTTACTGTACATGAGGACTGCACAGGCTTATCTGGGACAACACTTAATGTACATGAGGACTGCACAGGCTTATCTGGGACAACACTTACTGTACATGAGGACTGCACAGGCTAATCTGGGACAACACTTACTGTACATGAGGACTGCACAGGCTTATCTGGGACAACACTTAATGTACATGAGGACTGCACAGGCTTATCTGGGACAACACTTACTGTACATGAGGACTGCACAGGCTAATCTGGGACAACACTTACTGTACATGAGGACTGCACAGGCTAATCTGGGACAACACTTACTGTACATGAATTAAGGAAAACTGCCTCTGCTGTGGGCAGACATGCTTTTTTTAACAAACAAGACTAATTATCAAACTAAGCTGAGAACAAATATTCTGACCACGTTTCATGAGGATTTAACTATGAATGTGACTTCTAGTGTGGTAACAAGCTTTTACATTACCTTGTGACCTAAATTTTGACCAAGTTTCAAACTTGGCCAATACATCATTGGTACAAAATTAATTATCTGAACAAGTTTTATAAAGATTGACAATAATCGACTAGTGTTTACAAGGTAAATAATAACATAGAAGACAGACAGCGTATGATGGACAAAAGGCGATCACAAAAGCTTATCAATAAATGTTGGATGATACGAAAGTGAGCATAACCTGTAAAAAAGGCTAAATGCAGATAACTCAAGAGCCAGTATTCCACCTTTCGTGTCATATCCCTAGAAATGTGAGTCTCACAGTTGTTAGTCTTACCTGGTACACAGCCCTTGCCAGTGCCACCCGTGACTTCTGACCTCCACTCAAGGTCACTCCATTCTCTCCAACCTCCGTCATGTCCCCAGCTGGTAATATCTGCATTTGGCAAACAAGATGTATTAGGTTCTTGATATTCATGACATTTCAAATTCTAACATAAATGGCACCGTCCCAATTTACTCATTAAACATTCATTTTTAAAGTACATTCCCTAATGAATGTCGCCACCTCACAATCTATTTCACCTTCTTGTCTCTGCCTTATTGAGCAGCATCATGCGAAAATGGGTCTTTTTTCATATGCCGCCAGAGATGCTCCAGACAAGCCTGTGATTTGCTAAACCTTGCATGACTTTATAGCGGACAGGGTGAATATGAAAGCTGGTTTGGAGCTTCGCTGGCCACATAAGATCTATTTTCCCATGACACAACTCAATTTATACCTTCATGTTGCTGTAAACACATTATGCTTGTGTGTAAATCCTTAAGTCCATCTCACAAAAGAAACTAAAATGCATTTATATAATTTCTTATTCTTTCAAATTAGCCTTTTAACTAAAAATTCACAGACTTAAAAAAATAAATATTTTGGTACTTTTGAATCAATATAAGCATTACATTAAGCAATAAAATCAGACAAATTACCTGAACAAATCTAGAAAGATCACACCAACCTGAAGATCCTCCGTCAATGCACAGGCATCAATCACCTTTTCATACTTCACACTGTTAAATGGGCTCCCAAACAGGATGTTATCCCTCACAGTGGCATGCTGTATCCATGGCTCCTGGGTTGCTATGGCGAATCCAAGGTCAAGGCCATTCACTCGGATGTGACCCCTCACCCTGTGCATCTCAGCCAATAGGCAACTGAGTAGAGAGCTCTTCCCTGCGCCAACTTTACCTATCACTCCTACAAACTGGCCCTAATGATGGGAAAGATGAGTTCATTTGCAAAACCTTTTGGGTATAGAAGAAAACTAAATCAATTGTGTTCAGGACAACAACCTCGAACAAGTTGGGAAAGATAGGGACTAAATGTTTACAAACTCTATTTAAAGACAAATTTGTTACAGAGTCATTGAAAAATTGCAAATTAAAATCAGACATTTTAATTCATAAATTTCACACACAAAAAATAATGTGTACAATCGTTTGGGTCAGGAGTTTTTCAATAGGTAGGTTGGGTTGTTCATAAAACAAATTCACAGAATAATCTTACAATTAAATCTTTAACTGTTTAATAATATGTCTATTTTACGAGTAATAATCTAATTAAACAAGATGTGTTTGTGAAACACAATGTCCCCCTATACGATGTTTGACCTTGTAGGATGACCTTGACCTTGTGAAGGATGACCTTGACCTTTCACCACTCAAAATGTGCAGCTCCATGAGATACACATGCATGCCAAATATCAAGTTACTATCTTCAATATTGCAAAAGTATTCATAAAATAAGCAATTTGGGCCACATATATTTGACCTCTGACCTTGAAGGATGACCTTGACCTTGACCTTTCACCACTCAAAATGTGCAGCTCCATGAGATGCACATGCATGCCAAATATCAAGTTGCTATCTTCAATATTGCAAAAGTATTTATAAAATAAGCGATTTGGGCCACATATATTTGACCTCTGACCTTGAAGGATGACCTTGACCTTGACCTTTCACCACTCAAAATGTGCAGCTCCATGAGATACACATGCATGCCAAATATCAAGTTGCTATCTTCAATATTGCAAAAGTATTCATAAAATGAGCGATTTTGGCCACATATATTTGACCTCTGACCTTGAAGGATGACCTTGACCTTGACCTTTCACCACTCAAAATGTGCAGCTTCATGAGATACACATGCATGCCAAATATGAAGTTGCTATCTTCAATATAGCAAAAGTTATTGCAAAATGTTAAAGTTGGCGCAAACAGACCAACAGACCAACAGACAGACCAACAGACAGACCAACAGACAGACAGGGCAAAAACAATATGTCCCCCACTACTATAGTGGGGGACATAAAAATTTGCAATTATATAAAGATGGGTACAAATGTACCAGTGCTGTATAAACAAGAGCTGTGTTTGTGAAACACAATGCCCCCTACTGCGCCTCTTTGAAGCCATATATTTGACCTTTGACCTTAAAGGATGACCTTGACCTTTCACCACTCCAAATGTGCAGCACCATGAGATGCACATGCATGCCAAATATTTAGTTGCTATCTTCAATATTGCAAAAGTTATGACCAAGGTTAAAGTTTTGGGACAGAAACACAGACACACACATACAATGACAGACAGACAGGCAGGCAAAAAACAATATACCCCCGATCATTCGATCCGGGGGGCATAAAAAGCATACCCTTCAAGAAACAGTTACCTTAAGTACACGAAAGTTGAGATCCACTAAACTAAAAGTTGTCTCCCCTAACTCTTCTTGAGATATTTCTATTTCCATGTTATTCACATGTACTTCACTGTTCTCTTTATGAACTCCAGCAGAGCTTGAGTGGCCCCTATGGCCAGATTCAGCCGCCACCTTCCAGTTGAACTCGGCATCCTGTATTTGCAGGACACAGTCATCTGGTAACACTTTAAATAGAGGTAGACACTGTTATCTTTTCAGACAAAAATTAAAAATGAGGCTTGCTCTTGGAAAAGCTGGTATAATGCATGTACATATAGTGTAGTCCCAGATTAGCCTAAACAGTCTGCATAGGCTAATCAGGGACAACCCTTTTGCCCTAAATTGGATTTTTGCCAAACAAAAACTTCCTTTATGACAAAACTGCCATAAATAGGAAAGTGTCATCCCTGATTAGCCTGTGCCTGAACAAGCAAAGTTCAATTAATAGCCCCATGGATATTATTACCTGGTCTGAAATCAAACTAAATTCTATCAGTATTAAGCTAGGACCCTGAATCATTTAAATCTCAGCTGCTGTCACATATGAAGAGGCGAATATAAATGTGGCCAAACATTTGTTTGCAGTCCCAAGAATACAACACATATATAAAGAAATAAATTTAAAAAAATAAACAGTAGAATATTAATGCAAATAAAAGCTACCACTTTTTCCAGGAAAAATAGAAAAGGACTCTCTGACTGTGTATATTTGGCTGTTAATGCCAAGTTAAATTTATATGGCTTACTAAACGTATGGGCATTATTATTTGCTATTAATATATTAATTTGTTTATTGATTGATTTCTCTGTAAATTAAACTATATTGGAAAATAATGCAAATAGTTACAATTGAAAAATTATGAGAATAAATGGGTATTGAACAAGAGTCTTCAAGGTGTAAAACAGATGCTCGAAACAATTTACTACAGAACTTAACATTATGTTAAGATGATAATATTGAACATATTGTTTGTTTGCAAGGGGCTCCAAAAGTCATGGGAAGGCACTAAATAAGCCTAATTCTGGGAAAACAGGGCTTAATGCATGTGCATAATGTTCTATATAATTTTAGATATAATATTTGGACATAGATGTTAGGCAGAGTGCGTACACTTTCCGTCAAAACTGGATTTTTATTTTGAGAAGACTTCCTTCAAATGAAAAATTCCATACATGGGGAAAGTTTCATCCCTGATTAGCCAGTGCAACCTGCACAGGCTTATATCGGACAACATTTAAAGCATAAGCCTTGAGTCCAGTTTTTCCAAAACATGGTTCTTTTAGTGCCTTTCTATGACCTTGCTAACAAACAATAAGTTCAAATTACCAGCTGAACATATTGTGAATTATTTTAGCAAATCGCTTAGAGCATCCATTTTTCATGTTGGAGACTCTTGTACATAGCCCATACAAGCTCTTTTTTTTTAAAAGGTTGTCTATTTGCTATATATTTTAAGTCACTTTAAAATCAATCAATAAACATACATTTGATTATTTAATACTTACCTTCACTTGATGAGTAGTAGAGTTCAAGGTCAAGGTCAGGCAAGGCCACAAACTGCTGGACCCTCTGCATGGACACCCAGGCCTCCATTAGCCCATTGAGGAACCACGGGAAGGCATTTAGTAGGCTGATCAGCATCAAGAACAACGACAGGCTCGTGAACACCTGAATGGGAACATGTGTATGTGCATGTTGGAACTATGATTTTGCATGGCACATTTGGTTGGTGTTGATTTCAGCATGTTTAGCATACACAGGTCTTCAAAATCTTATGATGATTTAGATAACACATAACTGATATGGTAATACTCTTAGATTTCTGGCTTGGATATAATTTGTTCAAAACCAAATGATACGTTGCTTTGTGTTTGATTGCTTATTTATTTTAGCTCGATTGCATATAAAGCTAAAGGCTTATTTGAAACAATCGCGCGCTGTTTCCTGGCACTAGAACCAGAACTAAGAGTCAATGGGGAATGCTCCCATAGTGGGAATCAAACCCGTGACCTCCCGATTGCTAGGCGGACACCATATCCACTACACCACTGCCACATAATTTGACAATTACAAACGTCACAATCTGACACTTTGTCCACCTTGCTACCAGGAGGTCACAGGTCAGATCCCCACTTTAGGCGCATTCTTTAGATCTCCGCAAAAGACACCAAGTAATGGTTCCAGTACCAGGAAACGGACTCCTGAGGGTTTCAAATAAGCCTAAGGCGTTCAATGCAATCGAGCTTAAATAAATAGGTAAAAACTAATCTGACAATTTGGGGACGTAGTCACCTAAAAATTCATAGACTTAGGTGTCAGAATAAAAAAATATCCTTTAAAACTCTGCATCATTCTTAAAGTAGACATTGTGCTAATGAAATAATCACTAGTGGAAGCCTGTATATATTCAAATGCTGGACAAATTTTCTTGGTTATAAGTCTTCATTCTCAAGTCTAAGAAAGGGTGAATACAGGCCCAAATCTCCAGATCAGATACAATTTCATCTGGTTTGATGGGAATGCTTGGAATTGTTCCAGAGTTGGGTCTTGTTTCTACACAATCTCAACAATAAGGTTTCCATAATTAGTATTTGTAAGTTAATCTAAAAGGCGATATGTAACCTTACGTATATCAAGAATCTGTTTCCATTACCATACAATATTACTATAGTTTCGATATATTTATGACTCGATCAATTTGCTTTTTTTAATGAAAGCTGTGATTATACAGGACTATGAGGTAAAGGATAGAGTTGGTAAAAGTTGTATGTATAGGGGAATCAATAGAGTTGGGATTACACATATCAATGCTGGAAAGGGTGAACGGTAAACATTTTATGAACTGTAATTTTTGTTCAGTGATAAACATGATCAAGTAGACTTACTAAAGATTCGATACCCACTTAAAGATAAGATAACGATAAGTTTTTAATTAAGACCACTATTTCAATTGTGGTGCAAATGGGAATTTAACATAACCAAAAATACTTTGAACCAGTTCTCATTTCAATTTATAACAATAAAAATAAAGGTATTTACATTTTGTTCCATTTACATATTACAGCATATTATACTTTGATGGTGCCCTTCCAAATGCTTTTACAGAGTATTGCATTATATTTTCCTACCTTGGCAGCTGTTAGCTGGTTCCCCAGCAGAGAATACGTCGTAAATGTGAGAATGGAAATGACAACCGGCGTTGTGGCCGAGAGGAACACACACATGGCATCCAGGTACTTCATGCCAGTCAAACTCTTCAACTCGGCGTCTCTGAGACGTCTGATCTTGGACTCAAAGTGATCCTCCCACGCGTAGAACTTCACCACTCGAATACCAAACAGAATTTCATTCATTACCTGAAATTTGCACAAATAATGCCAAATAAAAATTTATTACTTACCTAAAATTTTTGTAAAAGAAAACAACTTCAATATTACTGATTGGCTGTTTTTTGTATGTGTTTCCCATGATACCAAAGGGCTAATCTGGGTCTGTTCGAAAAAGGAAGTTTGGAAATTTTAAGGTGAAGTTTTTACTGAAAACCAGTACCAACCTTTTTGAGAAGTTTTAAACAAATACCAGTGTTCTAATGTTTAAGGGGAACTATGTTTCCCAAATCACCCTCTTGATGAGCCTTGATTTTAGAAAGAGCTTCGTATATGGATTAAGCCCCTTTTCCCACAACGGGGCTCAATTTTATTTACTACGATATCTTGCCCACCTTGACTCTGTTATCTTTCTGCTCCATCATGGCCTTACTCAACTGACCAATCTTGATGGCGAGCCAGCGGTTGATAGGAATCAGGAGGATTGCAAAGGCCAAACCAGCAAGGCATGACACACCCACCTGAATAAGAATGAGACAAAGGATTCATATGAGACACGTTCTGGGAAAACTCAGCTTAATTCATGTTCATGGTGTAGTCCAAGATCAGCCTGTGCAGTTTGCAAAGGCTAATCAGGGGCCAAACTTTCAGCAAACACTGGATTTTTGTTTATAACAGACTTTCTTTAGACAAAAGATTACACAAAGCGGAATACGTCCCTGATTACAGTAGCCTGTGCAGACAGCGCAGACTAATTTGGGAAGACACTTTATGCACTTGCATTAAGCCCAGTTTTCCAGAGCAAGGCTCCAATGATGGAATTCATTTCCGGTGCACTGACAATACAACAATGTCTGACATATTCTACTCATCTCAAGGTTTCAATTAAAATAAAAATATATCACAACTAATTATAGTTTTTACTGAGTATAAACTCTAAAACTGGCTTTCATACTGACTTGAAATGCCTTTCTTTAAAAAAAAGTTATTGTTCACAATTCATACAAAACAAGAACAGACAGTCAAAATTCAAACATGTAACTGTAAATGTACTTATTCATTTTGATTTTTTTTTTACTAAATAAACATTTTAAATATATTTGAGTTTTTACTGGGTACATGGTGTATTACATAATGATATAGCACCACAAACCTGTTGATGAAGGAGATAGACACCAAATGCTATCAGAAAGGGAGTGCTCCAAAATGTGAGAAAACTGGGACAAAAGTTCACAATCCGGTCTGTATCTGTGCTCATTAAGTTGGTGATTTGTCCGCTCGAGAATTTACCTGCACTCACATTGCTTACAGAGAGAGACTTTCGGTAGATGGTTGTTATAATTGCAGCTCTGATTTTCAAGCCTATGACACTGCAGTAGTAGTCAAACTGAGTAGAACAGACTGATCCCAGCAAAGTGGCCGCAAACAGCCCCACAGCATACCAGTAGCCATGGGATTCAGGCTCGGTATTTGATTCCATGTATGTAACAAGCCGGTTAAGTAAGATTGGTCCAAGAACACCTAATATATCTGCCAGAAATTTGAGAATTCCAAGAGGGTAATATTCCCACCCAAATGCTTTATTAAGAGCTTTGAAAAGTGTTATTTTACTTTCTCCGTGTTCTATTTTACTTTCTCCGTGTTCTAAAGGCACAGTTCTGGGCGCATGTTGTCTTGAAAATGCTACATCTGGTACCGTGCTTACACTGTTTGAACTCAACGATATGTTGGAGCTTAGAGAGGGATTTAATTTATTACTTAGTTTTCTGTCACACTTTCCGGTTAGTATGGTTGTGAATTTCATGAACAACAGTCCAGTACTAAGCCTCACCGGCAACATAAAGACATCACTCGCACCCTGTAGCGACCTTCTGGCGCCTTTAGCCAGAATATGTTGCACCCAGTGGAACGTTAGCCAAGAAAGACAATTCACATTTTCTTCAGCTACTTTAGTTGCTTCTCTTGTTTGTGAAATGCTCCTATAATTAGTGCCAGGTTGACTTAATAAGGGGCTTCTAGCTTCAAAACTTTCATTAATAGCCCTATAATACACATCATTTTCTTCTACGATCACCCGTTCTGATCCTGGCACTAATGTCAAAAAGTAGCACAACAGAAGAAATGTGGACACATAAACACTATATTCTTCCACTGAATTTTGCAATGGGGATTTATTTAATCTTTGAAGAATATTTGTATGCAGCTGTGCTGCTGTAGAGACACATGGTAGTATCATCATAACAATCATTGGTTTAGCTCCACGCCAGCTCGACCAATCAAGATACTTTAACCGATAAACATAAAAACAATGCAATAGCCATGAAAATGACACTGTACACGTTGTTACTATATCTGAATAGCTCACTTCAAATTTGTTCAGATATTTTGTACCAATCGGTATGAAAACTGCTGTAAAGGTAAGCAGAATCGTCAACACAAGTCTTATTATGACATACCATGGTAATGACAAGTACTTGTATACCCCACGGAAAGAACTCTGGCTTGAAGCAATATAAAATGAACTTGTAATGGCCAGAATTATGTAACTAGGACACACAACAACAATTTGCTCGAAACAATGGCTGAAGTCTCCATTCTTCCAGGTGGAAAAATTCTCTCCATGTCCACAAAACTGGTGCCAAGGTTCGGAAGACATGTCTTTTAAAATGTTTCTTTTTCTGAAATGCACAAAAACATTAGGAATTTTTCATTTGTTTTGCTTAGAATGTTGTTTGTAATAATGCATATTTTGAAGATAAAATACAGTAATCATTGGTTGAGGATCAATAGCTGTAAATGGCTGAAGAGCCTGTATAATTAAACTCAAATAAATTGGTCAAAGGGGAATCCGATTATCCTGTGCTAGTTATACGTGTGAGCTACATACACACAAAATGTAAGCACAGTTTCTCAATAAACTAAAGTTATTGATCTGAACACTTTTTTAAATTCTATGTTCCAGTGACTCTGATCTTGACCCAACTGACCTGGATTAAAAGCAAGGTCTTCATGTAAGGTAATCTATGTACACACACCATTTATGTGCTATATCTCCAACCAAACTCAATATAAAGTGGAAACTGCTTTTCCAAATGTTCAAAGCAAAAAGTGAGCTTGATCTTGACCTGACATTCTCCAACTATAAAACAGTGCTTGATCGAAATGCAAGCTTGCGATATCAAAATCTTTATCAAGATTGGTCTCTGTTACCATTGACCTCTATAGATTGAAATGCACTCCTAAGCTAGGACTTCATTTATCAGCTACCTTATTTTGCGAATATAACACTGCGATGTGTGAATAAGATGGATTTAAAAGTGTAATCTAAATAATGAAGAAAAAAAAAAAATTCTCGAATCAAATAGGGTAAAAATCGTCTATATATCATGCTCTTTTGAATATTGGCACTGATCGCATGATTGCTGTACCTATATACTCATTAAAGCTGAACGCATTCAAGAAGAACCGATGTTTGAGAGAGCTCTAGCTCTTTTATCCGAATCAATAGGTTATCCGAAAGAAGATATACAATTATTTTTTTCAACAAATGAGATGTAGTGCTTGAAATGAAAATGAGACGTAATGGTTGAAATTATTTTATTTTAAAGTGTTATGCCATCTATGAAATAAATGCTGACGGTGTCAAAATAATATTTTTAATTATAGTTATTAGTACCTTAATCATCAAGTTAATGTTTATTGATTTCTATCAAGCGTCTGCCCGATGATTCAGCTGCAGAAATATATAGTGTACGAACTGGTCCAAAACTATTCTAAACTGTCCGGGACAGTTTAGAAACCGTCCGAACGGTTTGTAAACTGTCCCAGACAGTTTACTAAACTGTCCCGGACGGATTACAAATTGTCCGGGACAGTTAAGGAAAGTTTTGGACCGTTCGTGCGCATAAACCGTCCGGGACGGTTTAAAACCGTCCGGGACGGTTTAAACTGTACGGGACAGTTTAGTAAACTGTCCGGGATGGTTTAAACTGTCCGACACGGTATTATTTATATCAACCAATCAGAACACTCCTTACAACAATGCTTTACTTTAGAAGTCGTAATGTAATATCGTTGTCATCTCGAGCGACGCTATTTTTCTCGGACAAAACATGATTTTAAAAATATTCAATCAATCATTGCTGACAAAAACGCCAGAGTTAAAAATGAATATTTTAAGAACTCGAAATAAATGTATTTGCCAACAAAGTATTTAATATTAATATACTAAACTGTCCCGGACGGTTTACAAATTGTCCAGGACGGTTTAGGAAAGTTTTGGACCGTTCGTGCGCATAAACCATCCGGGACGGTTGAAACTGTCCGGGACAGTTTAGTAATTTGTCCGGGACGGTTTAAACTGTCCGACACGGTATTATTTATATCAACCAATCAGAACACTTCTTACAACAATGCTTTACTTTAGAAGTCGTAATGTAATATCGTTGTTATCTCGAGCGACGCTATTTTTCTCGGACAAAACATGATTTTAAAAATATTCAATCAATCATTGCTGACAAAAACGCCAGAGTTAAAAATGAATATTTTAAGTACTCGAAATAAATGTATTTGCCCACAAAGTATTTCTGACATTGGTAACGAATTTTTCTTCTTTTACAGTCGCTGCCCTGAAACTGTCGAGTAACGGTGTAAACTCGGGATATTATGTGGTCATTCTGTTCACATTTCTAGCCAGAGCACCCAATCTTGTCAGTGAGGAGTTAATCACCTCAAGGGACCTATTTGTCTCTAAAGTTCTTGTAATGGAATTAAACACATCCCGACAAGTCTCTAAAAACCGATCTCTGTCCATATTCGCGTACAAATGATAAATTATCGAACAATCACTCGAGTAAACGTTACTAAAAAGGAAATTCTCACTTTCGAAATGGCACACAAATGCGAAGTGTTACGAGTGTTCTGATTGATTGATTGTCTCCTCTTAAGAACCTATACCGTACTAAAATTTATGCCTGTAAACCGTCCGGGACAGTTTAGGAAACCGTCCCGGACAGTTTCCAGGAAGCCGTCCCGGACAGTTTCCTAAACTGTCCCGGACCGTTTGTAATCCACAAATAAATCGCCCGGTACAGTTTACAGACGCACAAGCGGTTCAAAAGTAAGAAACTGTCCGGGACAGTTTAGTAAACTGTCCGGGACAGTTTACAAACCGTCTCGGACGGTTTATAAACGTCCGGGACAGTTTAGAATAGTTTTGGACCAGTTCGTACACCATATGAAACAGGCCGGTTGTCATTTATCAAAGCCGTTGTCGGTTTAGGCTGTACTGACCAGACTCATACCTGACATGCGCGCTAAGCGTAGCTTAGTGAAACAAGTATCAGCTACTTTTGTTTTGGAAATTGTTCCTATAAAGTTAAGATATTACAAAGAAGCGATTCCTGTTTATATTTACTGTTAACATGCGTTCAGCATTTAAATTTTTTTTTTTAAACTAAACAAGACTAGTACCATGTATGGCGTGTATTATTATTTAACATCAGATACAAATGTGTGACCTTAAAATTAATAGCTATTCAATAATTTTATCATTTTTATATCATAAACACCTTGATCCCAGCAATGAAACCAAGTTATTTTACTATTATATTCTGTAGCCAGTAGGTCCTATAAAAAAAGAGGAGGTCCTGTATTTTTTCCCATTTTACAGGACCTACTGTCCAGTAAATATTTGCCTAGTTTGGATTTGACTGAGAATATATAGATAGATAGAAAAACCACACGCTACACATACTACAGGCTTTTGTATTACTGATATTTAATTTCTTCTTTGCATATTCAATTGATAAAAAAACCTCAAATGGATGTCTATTCTTAGTTTGCTGTCTTATTGTACCCTCAATTTATCAATGTTTCTTCAATAATTGAATTTTCAGAAACCTCATTCTTTAAAAGAAATTTTCAAAGTTATTTGGTTAAAGCCACACACTTTGAAATGAAATACATGTTAATCAATACATAAAGATGCAATTTGAAAGTGTGCAAAATTGTCATTAAATCTATAGCCTAGTTAGAATGTAATTTATTATTTTTTTTATTTAAAAACCGAAAGTAGGATTTCTATATACGTATTCTCATATTTTGACCAACGCGATTATTTTTTAGTTTTAAAGCGCAAAATAGACGGATTTCTACCTTGTAACCACCAGATATATTCTAATTGGCATAGATAAAATTAAATCTATAGCCTAGTTAGAAAGTAATATATTATTGTTCAAACGGTACCGCTTTTAAACCGAAAGTAGGATTTGTAGACGTATACGTCTATTTCGACAAATGCGATTATTTTTAAGTTTTAAAGCGCAAAAAAGACGGATTTCTACCTTGTAATCACCAGATATATTCTAAATGGCAAAGATAAAAATATGTTTCTTATTTATACTTAAATTTACTATGCCATGCAGTTAATTTTAAGGTGTGTGGCTTTAAGTCATTTACAAAGTTGAGCAAATATAATCATTTTTCTTAAAATGAATCATCCTCTGAAGCCCCCACTCATGAGATTCAAACTCAGACCTCTTTCCTCTGTGAAGGAAAGTATTCTATCTTGAAATACAAGGGCATGTAAGAGGAAAGTTAGCTATTTAAAATCTATCAACAAATAGATTTGAACAATATTTATATGGTATTAAAATATGCAAACATCCCGTAAGTTTATTTTTAACATGACCTTCGAAACAGAACAGACATCTCTGAATCCCAATACATTACATTCTTAAGTGTTAACAAGGTAAATGTTGACGACTAACAACAGACGACAGACAAAAGGCCATCACAAAATCCAGAGTTTAAAAGAATTTACGATACACGAGATACGTATTTCATACTTTACAAGAGCGAAGGAGTCATACAAAACAGGGCTCGAAATTAACACTCGCACACTCGCATAATGCGAGTGAAAAATACCGATTGCGAGTTAAGTTTTAAGCCACTAGTAATTTTTTGCGAGTAAAGAAATAGTGAAAAAAACAGTAATATTGCTAAATGCGTTTGACGTCATGAACGCTAAACCATAGGTCATAGAACGTCCTAATACCCTTATGCGTATGGGCGCACCTTGTATATAGACTAGTATACTTATAGTACAGATACCAGGATGGTATTGGTACAAATAACGTTAAACAGTCGACTAATTCACACGTGGTCATTGAACTTGAACATACATGGCGTCGAAGCGAAAAATAACTAGTTTCTGTTTGCCCACAGATGGAAATAACAATACGAAAGATAAAGCAAAGTTATCTGTTGAATAAAAAAAAAACGAAACTAAATTATGTTTCCAGCAAAATTTGCGAGAATGTTTTTGATTTTGCGAGTTGGTATTAAAGCTGCTCGCAATGTTTTGCAAGTAGAAAAAAAAAGTTAAATTCGAGCCCTGCAAAAACTAAATTGATTATTAACAACACGCTTACCTCAATTTTAACTTAAATCCAATGCTTTAAACAATAAAGTTACAATGATATGAACTTCCATTTTCTGTTCTTCCTTCCCTTTCTCAAAATTTATTTAAAACCACACTATTTTTTAATAATAAAAGTATAAAATATTAACCATTCTGACCTAAAACACAATATACGAAACCGTACATCCAACTTGTCATTAAAGTCCAGAGTTTACATGAAATTATGTTACACGAGATATGTATTTCATACTATACAGAAGCGAAGGAGTCATAAAAAACTAAATTTAGTATTAACGACACGCTTACATGTACATCAATTTTAACTTTTATCCTTTGCTTAAAACAATAAAGTTACAAAGATATGAACCTCCAATTCTGGTCATCCTTCTCTTTCTCAAAATTATTAAAAACCACACTATGTATCAAATGCTAACCATTCTTACCTAAAACATGATTAAGGAAGCCAAAATATTGACACAGCGAGTTATTTTATTCTTATGGAAGATTAAATTATGCATGACAAAAATACAATCGGAAATATTTTTTACAATCTTTTGATGCTTTAAAAAATATTTTACTGTTAAATAAAATAACACGTCTGACTTGTCGTCATTAAAATCCAGAGTTTGAATGAAATTACGTTACACGAGATACGCATTTCATACCATATCAGAGCAAAAGGAGACATAAAGAACTTAATTTAGTATAAGCAACACCCTTACCTAAATTTAAACTTTAATCCAATTCTTAAAACAATAAAGTTGCACGATACAGTAACATATGCACGCACTTCCATTTTCTGTGTTTTTTTGCGTTCCATTTCTCAAAATTTATTTACAACCACACAAATTCTTAATAACATTTGTATCAAATGCTTACTATAACAAAGCCGTAATCCTGTCGCTGTAAGTTATTTTATTCCTATGAAAATTTAAATTATGCATGACAAACACAAAATCCAAAATAATTTTGGATTCTTTCTATGCTTTAAAACATATTTAACTGCACGACCGACTTGTAGTCATTAAAATCCAGAGTTTAAATGAAAATACTCCACACGAGATATAGATGTATTTCATATCAATTCATGTGTGCTGAACAAAGGGGCAATTATACACTAGGCTTACAATGCTCAAACCAAAAGGTTCCAAATTGTTGCAAACAAATAAATTAAACATTCACATTAATCAATTATAATTACAAGCTATTTGTTTTTGTACTGATATCAATTGTGGTGTGGTCAACCTATGAGAGAATTAGGTGAACCACTGCCCTAATCACACATCAGTCTGAATTAATGTTACTCAGCTTTACATATTCTACTAATTATTAATTAAATAAAATAAAAAAATCTTGACAGAACCTTGTCAAGTTGACGATGCTTATAATTTGAGAAGTTAATGATTTTATAATCATTGAGGGAGGTATTCCAGACGTAAAACATTGCATCATTACATGGAAAACAGCTGCACAACTGTATGCGAAAAGGTAAAACAGTATATTCTATCGAGAACTAACTTGCATAGCAACGTCCGAAATGTGCAAATTCCGACTTCTATTTCGACATCATGAATTCAAGATATAACGTTAACTTAACTGTTGTACAGAAATCAAACAATAAAACTTGTGTTTTGATAAAAAAAATAAGCAAAGCAAACCAAAAAAACTTACCCTTTTAACGGCAAAACAATTAATTTATCCAATATTCAACACATGTATTTCCATTCAAATTATGCCCTTGAACTTTAACGGTTGATTGTCGTTTCGTGCAACTACCAGTTCGTGCCACTAATATTTGTGTTGTTTATTTTTCAAGGTAAGTTTCGTAAGAAATAAATGTGTTTGAAAACTTTCTCGCATGGTAATGGTATATAAAATTCAACTCATCGGACAAATTCAAGAACACAATGACACTTACATGTACCAAGTTTTCTGAACAACCGTACACAGCGCAAAATGTGGCCAGATGAGCCGCATGATGTCTGCAATTTCGTACGCTGAAAATTTCCATATCCACGGGTGTGTTTATGTCAAATGCTAGTGTTTTTCAATTGATTGTATACTTATCTTAAAAACAGCGAAGTAGCGTTCACTTTAATAATTTTTGATGATGTTATTTTGTAAATACTTTCTCGCGTTCTTTTCGAATGTTCATTGGCAGCCATTTTGATTGTTGGTTGTATACTTCCGAAATTATGTGTTTTAATGACTCTCTTAAATGTTTTTAGTGCAGAAATTGTAATTTTAAGTATAGATTTCTCGATTTTTTTTTAAAATATCTTGTTAAGTTATTTGCGTTTAAATTTGATTGTTTGTTGCTTACTTGCGAACTATTTTTTATGTGTACGCTAGTGGATATGTAATCAGGTTACCGTATCTACATCAATGAAATTTAACTGTTGTTTGTTTTTGTTTGTGTTGTTAATATTTTCTAAACGGGTTCAGCTTCGTACGTTAAACGCAATATGAACTTATTTATTAATTTGAGATTAAAATCGCAAAATGTATTATTTAAAATCAAATTTGAAGTGTCTAGCGCGTTAATTGTCTCCTGGGGTTGAATTGTGTTTGGGTTGCTATTAACGCTATTAACGCTTCTGGCGAGAACTCATTTTATAGCGATTGCGCAATAAAAAACACCACTTTTTCGTCATTTTATCAAAAACTGGATTTTTCCCAGATGTGACGAATACGCCATCGTGTAGATCGCGTTCTGGTCCATATACAGGTCAAATTTCAGGCACAGTGTTGGGCCAGTTTTCATGGCCCACAAATCGCGGCTATACTACCTATACAAAGCTTAACGAATTTTAGCCCCCATTATCATTCGTTCAATTGAACGTCATCAATGATGACGTCCAATACATCACTCATTCCATATAAGAATAATTACTAGAGTTGCGACACCTTAAGGGTTTCGCGGGATGGAATGAGTGGAGAGATGAAATCAAATTGAAAATCGATTATTACTAGAGTTGCGACACCTTAAGGGTTTCGCGGGATGGAATGCGTGGAGAGATGAAATAAAATTGAAAATCGATTATTTCTAAAAAAAAATTGGTACGAAAAAATATGTGGGTACGAAAAAAAAAAACAAGAGTGCCAAACTGTCACAAGATACGCCCGTTTTAAGGCTTTGGACAACTTGATAACTTTACCATGACCCATATTTTAACTTGACCTTCATAATCATCTAGACACCACTTCTGACCAAAGTTGGTGAAGATTTGATGAAAACTACTAAAATTAGAAAGCGGACATCATGCTTAATGCTTGAAATGCACTAAGTGACCTCGTGACCTAGTTTTTAACCTGGCATGACCCATATTTGAACTTGACCTACATGTAGATATTGTCTAGACACAACTTCTGACCAAATTTGGTGAAGATCGGATGAAAACTATTTGAATTAGAGAGCGGAAACTGCTGTGGACACCGCCCACCTGCCCGCCCGCTGCCAAGGTGAAACTATAATACGTCCCGTTTTTTTAAAACGGGCGTATAAAAATTGATTTTAGGTTGATGACAATGATAAACAGTTGCCTTTCTATAGTACCCATGCACAGTGAAAAACTCATGTACCTGTGGAAATCATGATTAGATTGAAGGAAAAATGAAACTTACCAATAAACATGTTGTTAAAAATAACTCGTTTCAAAAATCGCGAAAAAAATAAACCCGATGAAAATATCGCAAAATAAAACTGGATAAAAATATTGCATAAAAATATTGCATGTGTTAATCGGTTGCATGTCTCCAATCAGACCTGACTGATATATAATCTATATACTACCTCTGTCCAAGTTTGGTGAATTCAACTTGAACTAGAGCTTTGTCACTGAATGTGACTTATACCCCCATACCACTTTGACGCAGGATAAAAAGTTGTTTAAAAGTTTCGGATGAATACAATTTGAATTAGAGTCCGGACAAAGTGGCGCCGTTGAAAATGCACTAATTGACCCTATGACCTAGTTCTTGACCCGACATGACCCATATTCGAACTTGACCTAGATATCAACTAGATGCAACTACTGACCAAGTTTGGTAAAGATCGGATGAATACAATTTGAATAAGAGTCCGGACAAAGTGGCGCTGTTGAAAATGGACTAATTGACCCTATGACCTAGTTTTTTACCTGGCATGACCCATATTCGAACTTGGCCTAGATATCAACTAGATGCAACTACTGACCAAGTTTGGTGAAGATAAGATTTATACAATTTGAATTAGAGTCCGGACAAAGTAAAATGCACTAATTGACCCTTTGACCTAGTTTTTGACCCAGCATGACCCATATTCGGACTTGACCTAGATATCAACTAGATGCAACTACTGACCAAGTTTGGTGAAGATCGGATGAATACAATTTGAATTAGAGTCCGGACAAAGTGGCGCCGTTGAAAATGCACTAATTGACCCTATGACCTAGTTTTTGACCCGGCATGACCCATATTCGAACTTGGCCTATATATCAACTAGATGCAACTGCTGACCAAGTTTGGTGAAGATCAGATGAATACAATTTGAAATAGAGTCCGGACAAAGTGGCCCCTTTGAAAATGCACTTATTGACCCTATGACCTAGTTTTTGACCCGGCATGACCCATATTCGAACTTTGCCTAGATATCAACTAGATGCAACTGCTGACCAAGTTTGGTGAAGATCGGATGAATACAATTTGAATTAGAGTCCGGACAAAGTGATGCCTTCCGCCCGCCGCCCGCCCGCCGCCCCGCCCGCCCGCCAAGGGGTTTCACATAATACGTCCCGTATTTTATACGGGCGTATAAAAAATTGGGTACGAAAACAAATTAGAGTACGAAAAAAAGGGTACAAACAAAATAAGGGTACAAAAAACTATTTTGGTACGAAAAAAATGGGTACAAATAAAAAATAAGGTACGAAAAAATTTGGGTACGAAACAAATTTGAGTACGAACAAATGGGTACAAAGAAATTTGGGTACGAACAAATTTGTGTACGAAAAAATTGGGTACGAAAAAAATGTGGGTACGAAAAAAAAATGGTTATGAAAACAAATAAGAGTACGAAAAATATAGGGAACGAAAAAAATTAGGGTATGAAAAACTATTTGGGTACGAAAAAAAATGGTTCAAATAAAAATTTGGGTACAAAAAAAATTTGGGAACGAAACAAATTTGGGTACGAAAAAAATGGGTACAAAAAAAAAATTTGGGTATGAAAAAAATTGGGAACGAAAAACATTTGGGTACGAACAAATTGGGTACGAAAAAAGATTTGGGTACAAAAAAATTGGTTACGAAAAAAAATTTGGTAGGAAAAATTGGGTACGAACAAAAATTGGGTACGAAAAAAAAATTGGGTACGAAAAAAAATTTAGTACAAAAAAAGTGGGTACGAAAAAAAAATGGGTACGAACCCATTTGGGTACGAAAAAAAATGGTTACGAAAAAAAAATTGGGGTACAAAAAATGTGGGTACGAAAAAAAAAGTGGGTACGAAAAATATATGGGTACGAAATATTTTGGGTACGAAAAAAAAATCAAATTTGAATTATCTAGTGTGTGAATTGTCTCCTGGGGTTGCTATAAACGCTACATGTACTTCCAGCCAAGCCACGTGTTTATAGCGATTGCGCAATAAAAAAACCACTTTATCGTCATTTTATCAAAAACTTCATTTTTCCCAGAAGTTATCGGCCAGTTTCCAAAAGAGTCAAATCACGGCTATAACCAGGAGCTTAAAGAATTTTAGTCGCCATTATAATTTGTTCAATTGAACATCATCAATAGATGACGTCCAATATATCGCTCATTCCATACGAAAAAAAAGTGGGTACGAAAATTTTTGGTTCGAAAAAATTATACCAAAACAAATTGGGTAGGAAAAAAAATTTGGTAAGAAAATTTGTGTACGGAAAAAAATTGGGTACGAAAAAAATATGGGTACGAAATATTTTGGGTACGAAAACAAATATTTAAAATAAAATTTGAATTGTCTAGCGCGTGAATTGTCTCCTGGGGGTGAATTGTCTTTGGGTTGCTATTAACGCTACATGTACTTCCGGCAAAGCCACGTGTTTATAGCGATTGCGCAATAAAAAACACAACTTTTTCGTCTTTTTATAAAAAACTAGATTTTTCCGAGAAATGATGAATATGCCATCGTGTAGATCGCGTTCTTGTCCATAAACATGTCAAATTTCAGCAAACGTGTTGGGCCAGTTTTCAAGACTCCCAAATCGCAGCTATAACCAGGAGCTTAACGAATTTTAGTCGCCATTATCATTCGTTCAATGAACGTCATCAATTGATGACGTCCAATACATCACTCATTCCATAACTAAAAAAAATGGTACGAAAAAATATGTGGCTACGAAAAAAAAAAAATTGGGTACGAAAACAAATTTGAGTACAAAAAAAGGGTACAAACAAAATAAGGGTAAGAAAAACTATTTTGATACGAAAATAATGGGTACAAATAAAAAATAAGGTACAAACAAATTTGGGTACAAAAAAAAAATTTGAGTACGAACAAATTGGTACGAAGAAATTTGGGTACGAAAAAATTTGTGTACGAAAAAAATTGGGTACGAAAAAAATGTGGGTATGAAAAAAAAATTTGGTTACGAAAACAAATTAGAGTACGAAAAAATATAGGAAACGAAAAAAATGAAGGTACAAAAAACTATTTGGGTACGAAAAAATTGAACATTTGTAAAGACATAAAACAAACTAATAAGATTTTATTTCAAGTTTGGGTGGTGTCCATTGTGGTATGTCAGGTTAGTGTTGTTTTGTCAAAGCATGAATCAAATTTGATGATAAACAAGAAACAATCGGAGACGGGTGATGCTCCCAAAAGGTTTTTTGGTCACAATATTGCACTATATATTCAGATAAAAGGAAACGTCTTGAGGGGCATAACTTTGGACAAAATAATACAATGGATGGTTTAGCAACTTTAAAATTTCAAAGGGCCATAACTCTCTACATTTGTAAATAAATCATCTAACCTGAACCCACTTATAACATGCGCATCTCCTAGAGGTAGTTAAGCGTCCCATAAAGCTTCATTGTATTCCAGTCAGTAGTTGGGGAGAAATAGCCCGGACAAGAATTGCACGACATGTATATGTACAGTTTATAGAAAATTTCAAAGGGCCATAACTCTGTGAAAAATCAACCGACCATAACCGGCTGATAATATGCACATCTCCTGTTGGTAGTGAAGCTTCCCATAAAGTTTCATTGTGTTCCCGTAATAAGTTGCTGAGAAATAGCTCGGACAAGAATTGCACTATATGGAAAATTTCAAAGGGCCCCCTGTGAAAAATCATCCGACGAGAACTGGCTGATAATATGCACATGTCCTCTTGGTAGTGAAGTTTCCCATAAAGTTTTATTGAATTCCAGTCTTTGGTTGCTGACAAATAGCTCGGACAGGAATTGCACTATATGTTCAATGGAAAATTTCAAAGGGCCATAACCCTGTGAAAAATCATCCGACGAAACCAGCTTATAATATGCACATGTCCTCTTGGTAGTGAAGTTTCCCATAAATTTCATTGAATTCCGGTCATTGGTTGCTGAGAAATAGCCTGGACAAAAATTGCACTATATGTACAGTTAATGGAAAATTTCAAACGGCCATACATTGTAACTCTGTGAAAAATCATCCGACTAGAACCGACTATGCACGTCTCCTCTTGGTAGTTAAGCTTCCCATTAAGTTTAATTGAATTCCAGTCATAAGTTGCTGAGAAATAGCCCGCACGAAAATTGTGCACGGACGGACAGACGAAGCGGCGACTATATGCTCCCACCTTAAAAAAATTGGGGGAGCATAATAAAGAAGTTGTGGCAATTTAAAGGTGGTACGCAAACTTTAAAATTGATTAATCAATTATATGCTTATTCTTAGTGAAAAAAAGGCCATAATTGTTACAAAATGCTTGATACAGTTATCTGCTCTTTTTTATACATTGGGGTCATGTTGGTTAAGAAGCAAAATACATGTATGAAAGCAATATGTCAAGGGACATAGAAAATATTTGAGGTGGTATGCAAACTTTAACATAGATTTATCTATAATATGCATATTCTAAGTGAAAAAGGGCCTAATTCTGTTAAAATGCTTGATACAGTTGTCTGCTCTTGTTTATAGATTGGGGTTATGTTGGTAAAGAAGTATGCAAAATATAAAAGCAATATGTCAATGGACATAGGAAATATATTTGAGGTGGTACGCAAACATTCCAATGCGCGTGCCGACGCCGGGGTGAGTAGGATAGCTCCACTATATATATATTTCATATATAATCGTCGAGCTAAAAAGTAAATATACTATAAACAACAAACTAACCTCAATCACAACTTTAATGCAATGCAGTTAAACAATAAAGTTACAAAAAAAAATACAATGATATGCCAGGAATTGAAACTAACTTTTTACTATTGTGGGCAACCATCTTTAGTATTTTGGTTGCCCAGATAAAGAATAACGAGCCCAGAAATATGAACATGTGAATATTATTATACATTCTTTTAATAAAATAATAGATAATTATATACATTTGCTGACAATACACATGTTCAATGCATGATGTATTATTATGAGCCTGAATTGAATCATGTCTTATTCCTAAATATTGAATGTTATTTAATTAGTATTGATCCATGGTGATCAATTGTTTTTCAATTTTTATTGCACTGAATTGTTTTAAGCTTTAAAAAAAGAAGTTTACCAACTTTTGAAATTGAGTTGCCCAGGCCAAAATCTACTTGCCAAGGGCTCACGGGAAACCACTTATTTCCATCCCTGTATGCTCTTCATTTTCTGTTCTTCCATCCCATTCTCAAAATTAATTTTAAAGCACAATATCTTTGAATAACATTTGTATGAATTGCTAACCATTATCACCCAAAAAACAATTTTACAAAGCTGTAATCCTGTCATAGAGATTTAGTTTACTATTATCAGTTTTCTCTTTAAATACCGGCAGCCAGCGATTTTGCCGGTTACATTTACTCTTACATTAACATGCCGGCTACTTTTCCCAAATATATCAAGTAAATGGCATAAATGCTTTCGTTTTACTGCATAGTTGCCGGCCATATAACTGGCTACTCAATTTTTTCTGGAAAACACTGAATAATGCATGACAAACACACAATACTTAAAATCTTACATTCGTTTTTAAAATAAATTGACACTTCCAGCTTGTCGCCATTAAAATCCAAAGATTCAAATAATTTTCCACGAGATACGTCAACAATTGCGTAATCAAATGAATGAAAAACAAGGGACAAAATTGTCACAAAACCAGGTTTTCATTGTGAAAAAAAAATCTGATAAAGGGAGAAAACTCAAACTGAACTTTTGAAATGACCAAAAAAAATTAACCCCCTTCGTAATTTTTTTTTTTTTTTTTAAATCTATTTTTAGTCGTGGCGACCTTGACATTGGAGATATTGACGTGATTCTTTCGTGGGACACACCGTCCCATGATGGTGAACAAATGTGCCAAATGATTTTAAAATCTCACAATGAATGACATAGTTATGGCCAGGACAAGCTCATTTATGGCCATTTTTGACCTTTGAACTCAAAGTGTGACCTTGACCTTGGAGATATCGACGTAATTATTTCGCGCGACACACCGTCCAATGATGGTGAACAAATGTGCCAAATGATTTTAAAATCTGACGATGAACGACATAGTTATGGCTCGGACAAGCTCATTTATGGCCATTTTTGACCTTTGAACTCAAAGTGTGACCTTGACCTTGGAGATATCGACGTAATTATTTCGCGCGACACACCGTCCAATGATGGTGAACAAATGTGCCAAATGATTTTAAAATCTGACAATGAACGACATAGTTATGGCCCGGACAAGCTTATTCCGCCAGCCCGCCAGCCCGCCAGCCAGCCAGCCAGCCCGCCAGCCAGCCAGCCAGCCAGCCCGCCCGCATTCGCCAATCTAATAACCAGTTTTTTCCTTCGGAAAACCTGGTTAATAAAAGTAAAGAAAGCCGGATTTTACATAAATTCCAGGTTGATAAACACAATAAGGTAAAGGTACCTTGTAGTCGGTGAGATATAATAATAATACAGTTAGTAAGGCTCGTACCCTGGGTACGGTAAATATACTAAAATGTACCCGGGAATTTTAACACTAAATCGGTTGTTGTCGGGTATTTTGTAAAAATTAATTATGTTTACGTTTATGTCAATTTTCTGTTAAATGGCATTTATATTATCAAAACTCACTGTTAAAAACATTAATGTGATTTAATTTTAAATCTTAAATTGTTTAAAGTCGCGTCATTGTATGACGTCGTCAAGTATAATATTTTCTGCGACATCGCACGTTCACTTTTTACTGTCATAGATTTTTTAAAAGAAACATTATTTGGTTTGCAAGGTCTGTTAAATGGGGAACACCATATTCTGTATTTATATTATGTTTTAACAATTAATTAATGCTGTGTAATAAATATTGTATAAGATATTTCGATATTTATTGAAAATGTTTCAAATTGTTATTTATGAAACCTTTTATTCTAATGAGTGTATGCTATTATATTATACTTTGAATAGCATATCTGTTGTACTATAATCTCAGTGCCCCAGATAAGCTGCGTATCTGCGTCTTTTACCCTATTAAAATGTTTAAAAAAGCAAAGAAGTACAATATCATGCGTATTGAAAACGCAACCAATTTGACTTTTACGCAAACTCGTCAAATGGGATGCGTACAATACAATGGCTTCGATCGAAAATGCTTTTCTCATCTTCGGTATTTTCTCTTTTGAAGTATTATCGTAACGAGGCGATGCTTTCATTCAGCAAGCACCTGGATGTTGGAGCAAGAAACAGTCAAACTAAATAAAACGCTCTGCGGACTAGATTTCATAGTAAAATAAAGAGTCTGACCAAATAATTTACGACGACATACATGCGTTTTCAATCTGACTTAATCCGTCGTTTCATAACTCAGTTTACCCTATTTCAAGAATGAAATCACCCTATTTTTCAAAATCAAAGGGTGAAAACCCTATTTCCCAAATAATTATCTGGGCCACTGTAATCTTATTACTCATTTTTTATTGTTAATTTCATTTATTGTAGAGAATCGTCAATGTTACATCTAGTCGCCAATGCTTGTTGTCAGTGTTAGTCGTCAATGCTTGTAATCATTGTCGTCAATGTTAGTCGTCAATCCTTATCGTCGTTATACATGAAGGAAATAAAAACAGAAACAGAGACGTATTCTTGATTACTTGATTATTCCTACGGCATCCTCTCAACACTCATACTTAAAAGCATGTTGATGCAGATTTTTTAAAAGAGAAGTTTGTTTAAGGTAAACAATATTGTTTTACGTTAATCGGTAGCATGTTTTACGACATCGGGTTTTGGGCGGATATACAACTCGGATACAATCTAATATTTGCGGGTATGTTTAAGTTTATTTACCGAACCTGGGCTACATGTAAGTAAACTTAAGAGTGCCCGGGGTACATGTAAGTAGTACCCGAGCTGAGAATGACCAATCAGCCTTAGTAAGTGAGTGATGGTGTATGGGATAACATGCACTGAGGGTGTATACACCATCAGTTTCTAACAGTGTAAGTTATAATTAAAAAAACTCATCCTTTATATAAAAATACTAGTTAGTCATTAGCATCAGAATAAATGTGGTCTAAATACTTATAGCCGTCAATGTACCAATACAAGCAATACATTAGCAGTATAAGAACTTCAATGAATTTTAATATAAATTATCAACAATAAAACATATTTTTTTATTCCAGTAATTAAAGTTATCAAAGGTGTGAGTGTGCTACATGTAGTGTGTTTTATTTTTCATGAACAAGTCAATTGAAGGTGTTAGAGATGCATTGATCCATAAGATTAAAAAGGGTAATTAACCACGGGCTTATTAAAATTAAAGCATTAATCAATTATAATTACATTGTACCAGCTGTTTATTGTTGTATACTGTAAGCTTGCAATATTTTAAATAATGTAAACAACTTACCTTGTATTAAGTTGGCACTTTGTTGTCAGGTGTAGAAACTTTTTTACTTATTTGTTTAGTTGCACTGGCTGAACCAAAAGAATTATGTAGTTGTTTCTATATAATCATGAAACAACATACTAATGCATATGTTTGCCAGTTACTGAGTTTGTGCACTTCCATTAATAAAAGCTTTTATTGTTACCTGCCTGCAATTTCGTCACTGAAGATTTCCATATCCACTGGCGTTTTTTATGTCAAATGTTAGTGTTTTCCAATGGATCGTATACTTATCTACAAAACAGATAAGTAGTGTTCACTTTACATCGTTTGTGATGATGTTATTTTGTAAATACTTTCAGCGTTCTTTCTGACAAAGTCAGCCATTTTGACGGGTGTGAAGAAATACCGAAATTCCCGTAATTACCAAAATCCCCAGGAATCCCCGAGATCCCACGAAATCCCCATTAATATTGATTATTTATCGAAAAACTGCGTATTTTAATATAAATTGTTGCGAAATACACTGAATTCGCTAATGAAACATTGTTTTTATCATCAAAGTTTGATTTCGGTAATTACGGGGAATTCGGTATATCCACGTACCGCTTTTGTAATTCCGGTTTTGTCAAACTTGCGAAACTTTTTCGTGATTTAATAAAAAACTAGATTTTTCCCAGGTATAACGCCTACGCCAACAGGTAGATCGCATTCTTGTCCATATACATGTCAAATTTCAGCAAAAGATACCGACCAGTTTTCAAGACTCTCAAATCGCAGTGATTTGCGCCAGCTTAACGAAACTTAGCCCCCTTTATCATTCGTTCGATTGAACGTCATCAATGATGACGTCCAATACATCACTCATTCCATACCAGAGTTGCGACACCTTAAGGGTTTCGCGGGATGGAATGAGTGGGGAGATCAAATCAAATTGAAAACCGATTATTTCGACCAAAAAATTGGGTACGAAAAACATTTGGGTAGCTACGAAAAAAATAAAAGGGTAAGAATATAAAAATGTGGGTACGAAAACGTTTGGATACGAAAAAAAATTGGGTACGAAAAAAATGGGAACCAAAAAATAATTGGGTATGAAAAAATTTGGGTACGAAAAATTTGGGTAGTAAAAAAAATGGGAACGAAAAAAATTTGGGTACGAAAAAAAATTGGGTACGAAAAATTTTGGGTAAAAAAAAAGAGTGGGTACGAAAAAGAGTGGGTACGAAAAAGTTTGGGTACAAAAAAAAGGGTACGAAAAAAAATTTGGGTACGAAAACATGTGGGTACGAAAAAAAATTGGGTACGAAAAAAATTTGGGTACGAAATAAATGGGTACGAAAAAAAAATTGGGTACGAAAAAATTTGGGTACGAAAAAAATGGGTACGAAAAAAAAAATTGGGTACAAACAAAATTTGGTAGGAAAAAAATGGGTACAAAAAAAATTTGGGTACAAAAAAAATTTGGGTACGAAAAACATTTGATTACGAAAAATATTTGGGTACGAAAAAAATAGGTACGAAAAAAAAGTGTGGGTACAATGGGTTCATGTTAAGGTTTTAGCATGGCGGACGCCGGATGGCGAAAAGACACTTCATGACACAATGAGCTTGCTATGACAAAACCTCAGGTTTTGTTCGAAAACAGCCGAGCTCATGTGCATAAATCAGTGAGTTATAGTACTTATACTCAATAAAAGCTAGGCACAGCGTATAAAATCAGAACCACTGGACCGAATCTGCTGAAACTTAGTCATTATAGATTATGGTCCAAACATGCTACAGAATGAGCGCTTCTGGACCTGACAGCGTAAAACATTAACCGATAATGGACAGCACAAAATGGGTTATTTTGTACAAAAAAAAAGTAAACTTTAAGTGGCATTTGATGACTTTTAGACATCAGAAAGTTGCAAATGTTTAATATTCTGCACACTTCGACTTGTTTGTTTTTTTTTACAAATTTAGAAGCATTTATCTTTGGGGTGTATATAAACCCTGTTATTCAATGTCAAAAATAGCTAAGCAGCAATTCCCCTTTAACATTATTCCTTATATTTAATTGTATTGTTTAAAAAGATAACTGTGTATATTTTATCATAAAGGCTCCGTATTTCACACTTGATAGGCCACTGCTGGGGCTTGAACCCAGAACTCATCTCACATTGTAAGATGCATTTTTCAATTAAACTACAATGACTGTATCGTGTGAAGTGGAGCCAACATACACCCACATAAGTGAAAAAATCATTACGTCAATATATTTGTCCTGGGCGTTTCCCGACATGTCGCATAACTATTTACAACAAAAGATGTATACATAGATAAATATACATACATGTAAATGGGGAAAAAATGAACCATCTATTTTTAATTTTTGCTTCATATATACACATTTCCTAGCCATGATTTATAATTATATCATGTTGAAATCATTTTTAGACAGAATATTACTGAAACTGCAATAAACAATAAGATGGATAGATATAATGTTTACTTTTATCTAGTACAATGAACAAATGTTCTTCCGATGCCATTTTCACTAAGGTATAGGTATTGAATCCTGATATATATACGACTAAAAATGAACATCTAAACAGCAGTATTTTACATGAAGAGTACTTACAAAACCACAACAATAATACTCAATGTCAATGGGCTGTCCGAAATCCGAAAAATATGTACACTACAATAACAAGACGTTAATACAAAATATGCACGTTAACATTATTCAAGATATGAAAGCAATATATCAAGGGATATAGGAAATATTTGGGGTGGTACGCACACTTTAACAAAGAGTCAGTGTGCGAATTTCACTTTTGAAACCACTAGCCCGTTCGGGCTACCAGATGGAATTTTTCACTAGCCCGAACCAAAGCTTACTAGCCCGAACTGTTTATCACAAGTTTTTAAAATAAGTTTATATTTTTGCGGTTCTGGGTAGATTTTATTGCAGGTAGGGTGTAATTGATGAGGATTGCAACTAACAGTTGATCCCAATTAACTGGAAATGTTATTATAATATTTCAATGACACAATACGATTATAATATTTATGTATGACGATATTCGTAAATCAATACCTTACATGCAGTCAAGATGCAAAGGTTTATATCCAGTCTGTAAATAATTTTAGATGTCAATTGTCCCAAATTTGAAATCCGAAACATTTAGCCGAAAGTCTGAGGCCGTATGATAAAGCGAATAGAGGGCAGTGTCTCCTCCCCCTAGCTTACTGTTTTTTTTTATAGTCTTTCTAGGTCCAATTCTGGTGAGTACAATGTGAAAAATTATCAACCAGACCATCCGTAACATCGCATGTGTATTCATCATTCTAGATATTTTTTTATCAAGAATGTCGAAAATAAATTAAAATCGACAGATAATACCGTATCCGGAAACAACTGTCCAAAAACAATCAATGTAAGTCTTTGCACGTGAAATAAAATATGCATAACGTTTGACTGCCAAAACTGAAAACCAGTAAAAAGTAACCAAGCAACTATGCTATCAATATATAATTTGGTTGACATATTCTATTAAAATATGATATTGCAATGCGTTTATTCGTCAATAGATCATTACAAATCCAAGATGGCGGACATTTAAAACATTTGTAGACTTGTATGGTTTTCTGAAAGTACAGCAAATTGAACAACCTGGGTAGATCGGCATTTTATTTGCACGGAATCAAAAAAAAAATTTCATTCAAACTCTCGTCATGTCAACATAATCGGAAGGGTGAGGAAACACGATACGAAGCTAAATAAACCCTCTAAGGTATGGTTCAAACGATGGATGAAAATAATATTTTTGAGCATTTTTAATTTCAAAAGTTCGAAAAATCAATAGCCCAATCGGGCTAGTACCCATTGAAATTCAGTAGCCCGAAACAAGATCAACTAGCCCCGGGCTAGTGCGAATTTCGAACATTGTAGAGTTATCAATAATATGCATATTCTACATGGAAAAAGTGTCATAATTCTTATAAAATGCAAGTGATACAGTTGTCTGCTCTTGTATTTAGGTTGGGGTCATGTTGGTTAAGAAATATGCAAAATATGGAAGCAATATGTCAAGGGACATAGGAAATATTTGGGGTGGTACGCAAACTATAACATTTGCACGCTAACGCCAATGCCGGGGTGAGTAGGATAGCTCCACTTTATATATTTCATATATAATAGTCGAGCTAAAAAGTAAATATACTATATTATTAACAACAAGCTTACCTCAATCACAACTTTAATACAATGCTTATAACAATAAAGTTACAATGATATTTCATTGATTAAAACTAACTTATTACTATTGGTTGCCCGCACTGGCAACCATCTTTAGTATTTTGGTTGCCCAGATAAAGAATAATGAGCCCAGAAATATGTACATGTGTATATTATACTTTCTTTTAATAAAATAATAGATAATTAAATAAATTTGCTGACATTGCACTACTCAATGTTTGATGTTTTATTATGAGCCTGAATTTAATTATTTCCTATTCCTAAATAATGAATGTTATTTAACTAGTATTGATCCATGGTGGTCAATTGTTATTCAATTTTTATTGCACTGAATTGTTTTAAGCTTTAAAAAAAACAAGTTGCCCGGCCGGACTATCAACTTTGGAAATTGAGTTGCCCAGGCCAAAACTACTTGTCCTGGGCTCACGGGAAACCACTAATTTTCATCCCTGTATCCCCTTTCATTTTCTGTTCTTCCATCCTATTCTGAAAATGAATTTTAAACCACAATACTTTATAATAACATTTGTATTGAATGCTAACCATATTATGACCCAAGAAACAATTTTACAAACCCGTAATCCAGGCGCAGCGAGTTTTTTTTATTTAGTTTACCATTATCAGTGTTCTCTGTAAGACCGGCAGCGGGCCATTTCACCGGTTACATTTACTTTAGACGCCAACTACTTTCCCCAAGTATATCAAGTAAAATGTCACAAATGCTTTAGTTTTACTGCATTGTTGCTGGCCATATAACTGGCTACTCAAATTTTTTTGGAAAACACTGAATTATGCATGACAAACACACAAAACTTAAAATCTTAGATTTGTTTTTAAAATAAATTGACACTTCCAGCTTGTCGCCATTAAAATCCAAAGATTCAAATAATTTTCCATGAGATACGTCAACAATTGCTTAATCAAATGAATGAAAAATAAAAGTAAAGAAAGCCGGATTTTACATAAATTCCAGGTTGATAAACACAACAAGGTAAAGGTACCTTGTAGTCGGTGAGATATAATAATAATACAGTTAGTAAGGCTCGTACCCTGGGTACGGTAAATATACTTAAATGTACCCGGGAATTTTAACACTAAATCCGTTGTTGTCGGCTATTTTGTACAAATATTAATATATGGTCACATTTATGTCAATTTTCTGTTCAATGGCATTTATATTATCAAAACTCATTGTTAAATCATTAATGTGATTTAATTTTAAATCTTAAATTGTTAAAAGTCGCATCATTGTATGACGTCGTCAAGTATAATATTTTCCGCGACGTTGCACATTCACTTTTTACCGCCATAGATTTTTTTAAAGAAACATTATTTGGTTTGCGAGGTCCGTTAAATTGTGAACACCATATTCGGTATTTATATTATGTTTTAACAATTAATTCATGCTGTGTAATAAATATTGTTTAAGATATTTCGATATTGATTGAAAATGCTTCAAATTGTTATTTATGAAACCTCTTATTCTAATGAGTGTATGCTATTATATTATACTTTAAAAAGCTTATCTGTTGTACTATAATCTTATTATTGATTTTTTTATTGATAATTTCATTTATTGTAGAGAATCGTCAATTTTACATCTAGTCGCCAATGCTTGTTGTCAGTGTTAGTCGTAAATGCTTGTGATCATTGTCGTCAATGTTAGTCGTCAATCCTTATCGTCATTATACATGAAGGAAATAAAAGCAGAAACAGAGATGTATTCTTGATTACTTGCTTATTCCTACGGCGTCCTCTCAACACTCATACTAAAAAGCATGTTGATGCAGATTTTTTAAAAGAGAAGTTTGTTTAAGGTAAACAATATTGTTTTACTTTAATCGGTAGCATGTTTAATGACATCGGATTTTTGGCAGATATACAACTGGGATACAATCTAATATTTGCGGGTATGTTTAAGTTTATTTACCGTACCCGGGGTACATGTAAGTAAAGTTACGAGTACCCGGGGTACATGTACCGGTAAGTAGTACCTGAGCCGAGAATGATCAATCGAGCCTAAGTAAGTGAGTGATGTATGGGATAACATGCACTGAGGGTGTATATTTTTCATGAACAAGTCAATTGAAGGTGTTAGAGATGCATTGATCCATAAGATTAAAAAGGGTAATTAACCACGGGCTTATTAAAATTAAAACGATGACATTACATTGTACCAGCTGTTTATTGTTGTATACTGTAAGCTTGCAATATTTTAAATAATGTAAACAACTTACCTTGTATTAAGTTGGCACATTGTTGTCAGGTGTAGAAACTTTTTATACTTATTTCTGTTAAGTTGCACTGGCTGAACCAAAAGAATTATGTAGTCGTTTCTAAATAATCACGAAACAACCTTCTTATGCATATATGCTTGCCAGTTACTGAGTTTGTGCATTTCCATTCATTATACTATCGGCCTTGGCAAACAGCGTAGACTCAGTCAGATGAGACGCCGTGTGATGTCTGCTATTTCGTTACGCAGATTTCCATATCCACTGGTGTTTTTATGTCAAATGTTAGGGTTTCAATAGATCGTATACTTATCTACAAAACAGCGAATTAGCGTTCACTTTACATCATTTTTAATTATGTTATTTTGTTAATACTTTCTCGCGTTCTTTTCGAACCTGTATTGGCAGCCTTTGGTCGACGCCGTCTGCTATTTCGAATGCTGAAAATTTCCATATCCACTGGCGTTTTTTTATGTCAAATGTTAGTGTTTTCCAATGGATCGTATACTTATCTACAACACAAATAAGTAGCGTTCACTATACATCGTTTGTGATGATGTTATTTTGTAAATACTTTTTAAGCGTTCTTTCTGTCGAAGTCGGCCATTTTGACGGGTGTGAAAAAATACCGACGTTCCCGCAATTACCAAAATCCCCAGGAATCCCCGAGATCCCACGAAATCCCCAATAATATTGATTATTTATCGAAAAACTGCGTATTTTAATATAGATTGTTGCGAAATACACTGAAATCGCTAATGAAACATTGTTTTTATCAAAGTTTGATTTCGGGGATTTCGGTAGGGAATTCGGTATATCCACATACCGCATTTTGTAATTCCGGTTTTGTCAAACTTGCGAAACTTTTTCGTGATTTAATCAAACAACTTGATTTTTCCGAGGTATAACGCCTACGCCAACAGGTAGATCGCATTCTTGTCCATATACATGTCAAATTTCAGCAAAATTAACCGACCAGTTTTCAAGACTCCCAAATCGCGACTATATGCACCAACTTAATGAAACTTAGCCCCCTTTATCATTCGTTCGAATGAACGTCATCAATGATGACGTCCAATACATCACTCATTCCATATGTCCCCCACCACGATAGTGGGGGACATATTGTTTTTGCCCTTTCTGTTGGTTGGTTTGTTTGTTTGTTTGTTTGTTTGTTTGCTCCAACTTTAACATTTTGCCATAACTTTTGCAGTATTGAAGATAGCAACTTCATATTTGGCATGCATGTGTATCTCATAGAGCTGCACATTTTGAGTGGTGAAAGGTCAAGGTCATCCTTCAAAGTCAAAGGTCAAATATATAGCTTCAAAGCGGCGCAATAAGGGACATAGTGTTTCTGAAAAACACATATCTTGTTTCAAATGTGAATCGTCTGTAATAAAAATAAATAAAAGATTGTGTATATGGTGTCAAACTGCCACCTTGAAAGTCGGTTCTTGTTGAGCCTTGCATTCTGATTGGCTATTCTAATTTCAAGATTTGCATAATATAAATAGCCTTAAAACTGACATTGCGGGGGAGGTTAATACCAGGTTAAAACAATTGTAAAAAGATGATGAAGTATGTGTGATAAACCTGTGGCAATAGCTTGAAGTCATATTTTTAGTCAAAGATCAAATATCTGCATTTAAATGCATATGAATACAACAGTCACACACAGGACCCATGTGCTGTGTTAGACATGTCGTGGGAGCATATGAATCTGTTAGTCATTTAGTTTTTACAGTTTTGAGAAATAAATAAGATCCCTTAGGGAATATCTATTAGGTTTAAATTAATTCAATTCATGATTTCTCTAACAATTTCAAAATAATCACCATGAAGAGATGGAGTGTTGCATGCTAACTATGTGGCTATAGTGTTAAGGTGAGCATCTAAAGTGTCGCATAGTTCGTCGAGACACAATAAACATAGACAGAGTCCATTTCTGATTTCTTTACGTTTTATTTCTGCTTATTAACATAACACAACGTTTTCAAAATGTTTGTCAAATACAAGATACATGCGAAACCCGCAACGGTCCGTTGTAGTGGCAGCCATTGTGTGAATACAATTTTTGTCACTGTGACCTTGACCTTTGACCTAGTGACCTGAAAATCAATAGGGGTCATCTGCGAGTCACGATCAATGTACCTATGAAGTGTGATGATCCTAGGCAAAAGCGTTCTTGAGTTATCATCCGAAAATCATTTTACTATTTCGGGTCACCGTGACCTTGACCTTTGATCTTGTGACCTCAAAATCAATAGGGGTCATCTGCAAGTCATGATCAATCTACCTATGAAGTTTCATGATCCTAGGCGTATGCGTTCTCAAGTAATCATCCGAAAACCATTTTACTATTTCGGGTCACCTTGACCTTTGACCTAGTGACCTCAAAATCAATAGGGGTCATCTGCGAGTTATGATCAATCTACCCATGAAGTTTCATGATCCAAGGCGTATGCATTCTTGAGTTATCATCCGAAAACCATTTTACTATTTCGGGTCACCGTGACCTTGACCTTTGACCTAGTGACCTCAAAATCAATAGGGGTCATCTGCAAGTCATGATCAATCTACCCATGAAGTTTCATGATCCTAGGCGTATGCGTTCTTGAGTTATCATTCAAAAACCATTTTACTATTTCGGGTCACCGTGACCTTGACCTTTGACCTAGTGACCTCAAAATCAATAGGGGTCATCTGCGAGTCATGATCAATGTACCTATGAAGTTTCGTGATCCTAGGCCCAAGCGTTCTTGAGTTATCGTCTGACAACCACCTGGTGGACGGACCGACCGACAGACCGACCGACCGACAGACCGACCTGAGCAAAGCAATATACAACCTCTTCTTCGAAGGGGGGCATAATGAAGCTGAAACAGTCCATTCTAGAATTAATGTCTTTTTTCAACTTTACATAATAGACTGTTTTAGATACATTCATGCTGGACAAAATATAAGGAACACTTATCCAACAGTCCAAGCGCCCATTCATAATATTCTAGCCAGAGTGGCCTGATACTATTCCCCATTTCCTAACGCAATATACAAATCTTTATCCTTAACTGATGCCCACATTTCAGCTGCTTATACAAATGGACTCAATTCAGTGTAGGTCTCAAAAGTGAAAACATTTATCAGTAGCTCTTGGTATTTGATTGAACCAGAAATGTCCAAATTATGTACTATGCTTATATATGCTCAATGCATGTCTTAGTATACTATTGCAATATGCAGCTGAATGATGTACCTTTTATAGCAACTAAAATGCTGCTATAATTAACTGAATGTGTAAGCCAGTTCAATAAGAACAAGAGCTGTCACCATAGGATGACTTATGCCCCCTATAAACGCTTGATAGAAGTTATGAGCTTTTTCGACACCTAAACGCAGATTTTGAAACCTAAACACGGACCCCAAGTTCAAGGTCAAGGTAACAGGGGTCAAAATTTGTGTGCGTATGGAAAGGCCTTGTTCGTATACACATGCATACCAAATATGAAGGTTATATCTCAAGGGACATAGAAGTTATGAGCATTTTTCAAAACCTAAACGCAGATTTCGAAACCTAAACAAGGACCCTAAGTTCAAGGTCAAGGTCACAGGGGTCAAAATTTGTGTGCGTATGGAAAGGCCTTGTCCATATACACATGCATACCAAATATGAAGGTTATATCTCAAGGGACATAGAAGTTACAAGCATTTTGCAAAACCTAAACGCAAAGTGTGACAGAAAGACGGTCAGACAGACGGACAGACGGACAGTCCGATCACTATATGTCCCCTTTTCTTCGAAAGGGGGCATAAAAAGAGGAATTAACTTCTTATATCGAGATATTACATATATTGACATATGATGCTAACAAATTTGTATGCAGGGATATGCAAGTACTTCTTGACATGAAGGTGGGGGGGAAACACAGCACAACCATGAAGCAAGTGGCTTAAATATACATTTCAGTCGACTAAAAGTACTTTGCTTAGCATCTTGTGGGTATTGTTTCACACAGTGCTCTTTCAACGTTTTGGGAATGGGGCTGGGGCCCTTTGGATTGGGAAAATTCGCGGAATTCAGACTAAAATATGGAAAATAGTGTTTTTGTTGTTTTGCTAAAAAATGCTTCAAAATTGAGTATACATGTGTGTCCAGTATTATATTTACCTACATTTTGTTTTAATTGAAATCTAAAAAAAAATTTTTTTTGGAAACCTTCGATTATACTTTTTTCCATGTTGAATGAGTCCGATTTCCGGACCAGATTTTGAATAAAAAAGACACTGACACATTGAATCTTTTCAAAACAACCAAAGTTGTTGAACTGATAAACTTTGTTTATGAATCGGTGCAAATCCCTTGATATACAGTATAATTATTAAGTGTAGGGTAATTAAAAGGTAGTAATACGTGTAGGGTAATTTAAAGGTTGCAATAAGTGTAGGGTAATGGTGTTAATGAAATGCAATTCTACTCATTGATATCTACACACCCATGAAGTTTCATATTGAAATCTTATAGCCTATATGAGATATAGCCTTAACAAGAGCTGTGTTTGTGAAACACAATACCCCCTACTGCGTTGCTTTGAAGCCATATATTTGACCTTGAAGGATGACATTGACCTTGACTTCACCACTCAAAATGTGCAGCTCTATGAGATACACATGCATGCCAAATATCAAGTTGCTATCATCAATATTGCAAAAGTTATGACCAAGGTTGAAGTTTTGGCACAGACACACACATACAATGACAGACATAAACATACAAAGACAGACAGACACATACAATGACAGACAGACAGACAGGCCAAAAACAATATAACCTCGATTATTCAATCCGGGGCATAAACAGTTTCTTCCATTGGCATTTTTGTTTGCAGATCACTACATTTTAGGGGCTTATTTCTATATAGTTCTTTCAGTTAAAGATCCATGTTACAATAGCCCATGTCAGGACAGGGAAGAGTGTACTGGTTCCACGGCAAAGATCTGTATTTGTATGGATGGGTGGCTGGGACTATTCTGTGAGACAGGTATGCAATTGCAGAAAAAAATATTGCTTTTAATGGTATTTACCGCTTGATATATTTAACTCAGATTGTTGTCAATTAATTTAAATGAGCCATGCTCTGGGAAAAGCGGGTTTAATGCAGGTGTGTAAAGTGTCGTTCCATATTAGCCTGTGTAGTCCACACGGGCTAATCAGGGATGACACTTTCCGCCTAAACTAGATTTTTGCTAAGAAGAGACTCTGTAAACGACACATACCATAAAAGGAAACGTTTCATCTCTGATTAGCCTGTGCGGACTGCACAGGCTTATCTGGGTTACACTTTACGCACACGCATTAAAACCCCTTTTCACAGAGCAAGGCTCATTTAAGTAAATGGGAATAGTTTTATTTTGAGTAAAATTAAAAGTGAATTATTAAATAAAGCTATCGCAATATAATTTGAAAATATTTATAACAAGCAATGTGTTTGTGAAACACCATATCCCCATAAATGTTACCTTTGACCTTGAAGGATAACCTTGACCTTGACCTTTTACCACTCAAAATGTGCAGCTCCATGAGATACACATGCATGCCAAATATCAAGTTGCTATCTTCAATGTTGCAAAAGTTATGGCAAATATTGAAGTTTTGGGACAGAATGACAGAGTGACATAATGACAGAGTGACAGAATGACAGACAGGCCAAAAACATTATACACCCGATCATTCGATCCGGGGACATAACAACAACAAAGGGCAATAACTCTTTAAAAAGTGCAGGGTTATGGTTCTTGTGCATTGCACATCTTCCCATTAATTACTACACAACCATGAAGTTTCATGTTTAAATCTTGTAGCCTATCTGAGATATAGCCTTGAAAAGTTCTATCATACCAAAACAACAAACACTTCTCACTATCAATAGACCATCTGTCTTTAATCTTCTGTATTAAGAAGAACACTCACTGTTCTCAAGCAGTGGTAGAAGTGTGCGGTTATGACTTGGTATTAAAAACTTCCTTCTGCAGTATTTAGAGGGCGAATATTAAATTACAAGAATTTAATGTGACCATACAAATTGTTCAATTAACAATTTTAATTCCATGTAGAATGTCTGTGCTTTAAACTTCAAAATGGTGTTATTAAATCTGAGAAAACACCTGCACACACTTCATAATGTAGTATTTATATTAATGCTAGTTAAAGGTATACAGTTTGATAACATAAACTAAAATACTTAATATAGTTATTTACATTTTGATATGAGTATTTGATGCTTGTATAATTTAACTAAGTTTAGAAATTTAAAGTTTAGAATTAAATTATTTTTTTGGGATTTTATTGTTATAATTATGATTTGGTTAATATTACAATAACTAGAGATATTGTTACATAATTGCATAGAATATAATATAAACTGTGCATGCAATTTTATTAATATATAATATTTTGAAATATGATAAAAATTTTGTCTTGTTTTTTAAGCAATAAACAAGAGCTGTCTCCATAGGATGACATATGCCCCCGAAAAAACGCTTTGATAGAAGTTATGAGCATTTTTCGAAACCTTAACGCAGATTTTGAAACCTAAATGCAGACCCCAAGTTCAAGGTCAAGGGGTCAAAATTTGTGTGCGTATGGAAAGGACGTGTCCAAATACAAATGAATACCAAATATGACGGTTACATCTGAAGCGACATAAAAATTATGAGCATTTTTCGAAACCTAAACACAAAGTGTGACGGACAGACAGAGGGATGGACAGACAGACGGACAGTGCGATTACTATATGCCCTCCTTCAGGGGCATACAAATAAAAAATGGACTGCCTTTTCGTATTGTTGTGAGTTAATACCATTGATAAAAAGATGATTAATATATATTTAATAAATAGTGCTTTGTGCATGAAATAAGTAGTGCTAGCGCACAAAATACATATGGGATATCATTCTTCTATGTTCATCCAATGATCCCAAATCCGTAAAATTAAGCCTAGCTGTAGGAAAATTATTTCTTACGTATGGCCTAATTTGAACATGATGGTCTTAGATATCTCTTCTGCATAATTTTTAGAATATTTTTTTTAAATAGTTTTATTGGAAGATTCATTAGAATCTGCTTAGTGGTTGATAGAGGATCACCCAATGATCATTTATTGGAAGGTTCATTAGAATCTGCTTAGCGGTTGAGGTGGAGATTTGAAGCAGATTGTAGAAGACACTCAAAGACTGACCAATAACCACATTAGCTTACAATCGTTGTAGAAGACACACACTGACTGACCAATGACCATATTAGCTAACAATCGTTGTAGAAGACACATAAAGACTGACCTATAACCACATTAGCTAACAATCGTTGTAGGCTCGTACGAAAATTCTATGCAAATTCTGTACAGAGTCTGTACAAAATCTGCCCAGAATCAAGCCAGAATTTATTTTTTCTGTGCAGAAAGGACACATACCCAGAATATACCTTGAAATCTGTACAGATTTTCTAAGCAGAATTACAATGAAGCAGAATTGTATCTGTACAGATTCTTACACCAGACACAATTTGAACACTTATAATTCTTTACTAGACAGATTCTTATCACTTTGCATTTAAGCAAGGCAGAATTTTTGATAAGAAAAACTGTAACCTTTCGGAAACTACGAGAGATCAATATTGAAACATTTAAACAGGATATCACAGAGTCAGAAATACAATTTGAAAATATACATGACCCTGAAACCCTTGTCCAAACTTATGATACTAAACTTTCATCTTTGGTAGACAAATATGCTCCACTAAGAACCAAATCTATAACCCTGGGGCCGACTTGCCGGTGGTACACAGATGAGCTTCATTACGCAAAACATATCTAACGAAATTTGGAAAGAAAATGGCTTAAATCGTGACTCACTATTGATCATGAAATTTATAGAAACCACTGCGCCAAAATGAACAAAATGTTGAAAAAAGCGCGCGTAGATTTTTATCCAGATAAAGTAACATCCTGTGGCCGTGATTAAAAGAGCATCCACAAAATCACAAAACACTTACTAGATGGCCCATCTGAAATAGCTCTCCTGTCTGGCAAAACATCCGATGAGTTAGCACAAGATTTCAATAATTTTTTCATAAATAAAGTTGAAGGTATCAGAAAAGATATCTCTGAAGATATCTCCAAGTGACTACTACTTAGAAAATTTTACTGTCCTGAAAGCAGAAATTATATGTTTTTTAAATGTTTCCTATATTGCAAATTTAAGGAGGCCCATTTTGCTGAACTGAACTTTTTGGGATTTGTGGAACTACTACAGGGCTTTCTTTCTTACTTTTGTATAGCAGAAGTAAACTGATCAATTAATGAAAAAGTCACAAACATTTCAAACTCCTCAAAATTGTTTTCTTTTTTAAAACTAGTCACAAACTTGTAGAGATTATGAAAGTATGCTTTTGTATGCACGAACATAGTAAAATATTATAATATTTTCATTTGCTGGACACTTTTGCTTTCAACAAATAACATCATACATCTTCTAAAAATTTAAAAAATTCAGACAGGTTAACTATTGTCAATCATATCACATTCAATAGTAAATATATTTGACAAATATTAAAATGTATGTATATGATTGTATGATTGTGTTGTCTGTTGTTTGGCTGGACACATAAGTTATAAATTGAATTTGTGTTCCTTTGTATGTCATATTATTTACCAAGTTTAAAACCTTTGTCAATAACAATTGTGCCATGCCACATAGGATTCCCTACACATAACAAATATTTACACTGTTTGAAAGTGTAATGTATTTCATAACAAGGGACAAAATTGTCACAAAACCAGGTTTTCATTGTGAAAAAAAAATCTGATAAAGGGAGAAAACTCAAACTGAACTTTTGAAATGACCAAAAAAAATTAACCCCCTTTGTATTTTTTTTTTTTTTTAAATCTATTTTTAGTCGTGGCGACCTTGACATTGGAGATATTGACGTGATTCTTTCGTGGGACACACCGTCCCATGATGGTGAACAAATGTGCCAAATGATTTTAAAATCTCACAATGAATGACATAGTTATGGCCAGGACAAGCTCATTTATGGCCATTTTTGACCTTTGAACTCAAAGTGTGACCTTGACCTTGGAGATATCGACGTAATTATTTCGCGCGACACACCGTCCAATGATGGTGAACAAATGTGCCAAATGATTTTAAAATCTGACGATGAACGACATAGTTATGGCTCGGACAAGCTCATTTATGGCCATTTTTGACCTTTGAACTCAAAGTGTGACCTTGACCTTGGAGATATCGACGTAATTATTTCGCGCGACACACCGTCCAATGATGGTGAACAAATGTGCCAAATGATTTTAAAATCTGACAATGAACGACATAGTTATGGCCCGGACAAGCTTATTCCGCCAGCCCGCCAGCTAGCCAGCCCGCCCGCATTCGCCAATCTAATAACCAGTTTTTTCCTTCGGAAAACCTGGTTAAAAATGCAATTTAATTAATTTGAATAGAAATGCATTGAACTTTAATTAATGTTAACGCATATACATGGATACAAATACAATAATCAACTCCAGATTGCTGCACTTGTCTCGCAATTAGCCATCACTTAATTACTCATGGGTTGTGACTTTTGTCCCATGATCTTTCTTATTCAAGCCATTTCTGTTGTAAAAGAGACTGCTTAAATCTTACTGTGATTTCATTAAAGTGACTTTAGACTTGAACGAATCTGCATCTGCACCCTATTTTGACTTTTTTTAACAAAGGATCTCAAGGTTTACTATACACTTTACTTATTTTGTAATGCAATGGTGTGGTTTATTAGTTCAGGTTACTTTACAAAACTGTTTTCACCAGTTTCATACTTTTAATTCCGTAACAACAAGCAAAATCGTATAATTGATATCCCCCGCCTTCTCATAATTTATATCTATACACCTACGTGCATGAAATTTCAGGCTGAGATAAAGCCCTAAAAAGTTTGTGACAAACAGCCTGAGGGATGGACTGATTATAAAGGCGGACTGATACAAACATATATCTGTCCGCCTTTGGCGGGGAATAATTATAATCCATTAAAACAAGCATAGCCCGTTTCCAGGGACAATTCTGTGAGACAGGTATGCCTTTGCAGAAACAAGTATTGCTTTTAATAGTCAATGATTAACCGCTTGATATATTTAACTCAGATTGTTGTTAATTCATTTAAATGAGCCGTGCTCTGTGAAAAGCGGGTTTAATGCATGTGCGTAAAGTGTTGTTCCATATTAGCCAGTGCAGATTTTTGCTGTAAGATACTCTCTGTAAACCACACATACCATAAAGGAAAAGTTTCATCTCTCGATAAGCCTGTGCGGACTGCACAGGCTTATCTGGGCTACGCTTTATGCACATGCATTAAAACCCCTTTTCACAGAGCAAGGTTCATTTAAGTAAATGTGAATAGTTTTATTCTGAGTAAAATTAAAAGTGAATTATTAAATAAAGCTATCGCAATTTAATTTGAAAATATTTATAACAAGACTATTGCCAAGCAATACATGTCCCCTACCGGCTCCACCATTGTCAGAAACATTTGTTTTTTATTTGTTGCCATAGCAACCATAATTTTTGACGTAGGAACAAAATGAAATGATGTGCATAATGCCCTTATTGCCATCTATCAATGTTTCAAGTTTCATAAAAAAAAATAAAGAACTTTCAAAGTTATCGCAGGATCCAGAAAAGTGTGACTGACTGACGAACTGACAGACTCACAGAGCGCAAACCATAAGTCCCCTCCGGTGAAATCGTTAGGGGACAACAAGCAATGTGTTTGTGAAACACTATGTCCCCATATATTTGACCTTTGATCTTGAAGGATGACCTTAACCTTTACCTTTCACCTCTCAAAATGTGCAGCTCCATGAGATACACATGCATGCTAAATATCAAGTTGCTATCTTCTCAAGCAGTGGTTGAAGTGTGCGGTTATGACTTGGTATTAAAAACCAGTATTTAGAGGGCGAATATTAAATTACAAGAATTTAATGTGACCATACAAATTGTTTAATTAAAACTTTTAATATCATTTACATCGTATGTGCTTAAAAGTTCGAAATGGCGTTATTAAGTCTGAGAAAACATCACACACTTTATAATGTAGTACAGTGACCACTCGTTTATCCATACGCGTCCGTTCCGGTAAAAAATTTCGGAATTAACAAATCTTCCGGATTATCGAACCAGTGCCGTTTTAAGAGTTAAATATTTACCACCACCACCACCCACCACCACCCACCACCCACCACCACCACCACCAACACCACCACCACTGTTCACATTGACAAAAAACGTATTCACACAATGGCTGCTACTACAACTTATAGCCCATATAGGGGGGCATGCATGTTTTACAAACAGCCCTTGTTTATTTTTTATTTGTTGCCATAGCAACCATAATTTTAGATGCAGGAACAAATTTAAATGATGTGCATAATGTCCATATTGCCATCTATCCATGTTCCAAGTTGTATGAAAAAATATTAAGAACTTTTAAATTTATTGCAGGATCCAGAAAAGTGTGACAGACTCACAGATGCACAGAGCGAAAACCATAAGTCCCCTCCGGTGAAACCGGTAGGGGACTAATTATACGCATTTGAAAATACTTACATGGAATAATGTTTTGTGTTAAACCAATGAACAATATATGGATATAACACGTACTTCAATAAGGTAGGTAAAAAGCGTGTTTTGAGATTGCCAAACTATGCTTATGCATACAAAAACATGCATGAATAACCTGACAATTTTTAATGCGCACCGGATATATCACGGTCGCGATTTTTGGACCCCTTCAACCACGATATATTGGAATTGCAGTGTGAATACAAGTTAAAGACAAACTTTGCATGCAACAGGACACAGCACTAGCTTGTTTTAGGTACAAAAATGAACCCCCCATCCAAGCATTTTGTGCTGGATGGTGGGGCATTATTGGAGAATGGCCAGAGGCCGAAATACCGGTATACAAGCATATCACTCTAGTGACCTGCAAAAAAGTCGCACTTTAAAGGTAAAAAAATGACCTTCCACCACGTGACCAATCATACAAATAAGCTCGAGATCCACATGCAAATCTCATAGTTTTAAAGAAATTTATGTTGGCTTCTTAGAAAAAAACAAATGATAAACATATGCATATTACATTTAAAAAAAGCATATGTTATCCTTATTTAAACTTTATCATTGTGTAAGTATTGTTACACAAAATTCCAACCACTAGTAAATATTTATCAATAAAAACAGGGTGGGAGTAAAAGGGAGGGTGCTTGTATATTTCGGCCTCCGGCCATTCTCCAATAATGCCCCACCATCCAGCACAAAATGCTTGGATGGGGGGTTCATTATTTTTGATGGCCTATGGCTCTCATATACAAGCATGTTTAAAGTGAAGACAACATAAATATAACCAACTACATTTAATTCACTTTAGATGCCACATACAGTCTATATAACTTTGCTTCATATACTTAAGCATCATCTGAACATAACATCAGATTCAATATTGCAAAGTTGACTTATATTATGCAGAAAAGAGATATAAATCTAAAAACAATTCTGCTTAAAACAATTCATAACAATATGAAACATCTTAAATTTTAAATTTTTAAATCAAACTACCATGAACTCAATACACAATTCTGGTAGTTACTTGCAATATCATCGTTTTGCACATCTCTAAGATAAAATGCCTTAATTTTTTTTCCTCAAGACCAATTAGCAGTCTTGAAATTTTCTGACATTTTACACCTAGCCCTAGAAGCTGCAGATGATGAAGCTCCCCGATACGAATGAGCTTTATATTTAACTATGTCTATTCCTGCTAATAGAAGTACATTTTTTAACCAACAAGTGCTTGTAGAGACTGCTTAATAATTTTTAAAAGAAACAAACAATTGAGAATCTTTTCTCAAAAACTGTGAACATTTCAAATAATACTTCAATGTCAATACTGGACATAACTCATGTTCCTCATACGAACATAATTTTAGAACATTTGTTTTTCCTGGTTTAGTTGTTTTCAACTGATTACCACAATCAAAAATTGCAACATCTTCATTTATACACAAATGATCAATATTCAAAGCCTTCAGAGACTGCGCTCTTGCTGCAGTACACAAAGCCACTAAAGACACAAGTTTAAATGTTAAAAGTTTCAATGAAAGAGATTGTAAAGGCATCCATATTGCAATAACATTTAGTACCTTTCCTACATCCCAAGTGTCAACATACCTAGGTTTGGGAGGGATCTGTCTATTTAGACCCTTCATATATCTATTAAGTATATTAAAATTCAAAACAATGTTAGGATTTACAATCATGACCGTCTCTAAAATCACTGACTTGTGACAACATATAACACTATACGATTTTTTCAACTGTTTTAAATAAAGCCAATATGATATTATGTCACTTGCAAGCGGTTCAATGGGATTGCACATCTGAGATTACACCACATATGCCATCGTGTCCACGCGGATGAGTACTGTTTTCTTGTTCCTGGCCGCCAGCTTTGGAAGACTGAGTCAATAGGGATTTGCCGAAAGCCACAATTCTGCAATTCTCTCCTGACACAATCGCTCCAACCAACTGCAGATGTTTTTTCATTGGATGCAACTTGTTGTTAGGAATGGTAAGTCAGGTCCTTGTGTCGTGGCAACCTGACAGGAATAGAAACAAGTGAGTCCAAAAACAATGGAAACCATGTCTGATTAGGCCATTATGCTGCTAATAACATATTAACAATGCTGCTTTAACCTGATCCTCCTTTATTTTATTCAACACCATGCCGAGTAAACGAAATGGCGGGAAGATATAGGGTTTCCATTTTGACCAGTCTATAGAGAAAGCATCTGTATATAAGGCTTCGGGATCTGGGGTCCATGACACATAGTTTGCCAATTGTTTATTCAATCGAGATGCAAAAACATCTATATTTGGATTCATCAACTGTGAAAACAATCTTTCAGTAACTGATGTTTTTAATTTCCATTCAGAGGTATCTGAAAAATTTCTAGAAAAATAATCTGCCTGAATATTGGAGATGCCTGGCAAATGAAAAGCAGAAAGATATATATCTCTTTTAATGCACCATTTCCATATCTTTTTCGTTAATCTATCCATTTCTTTAGAATTCATACCACCCATCTTATTAAGATATGATATTAGCCGTGGTACTGTCACTCTGTATGGCTACATGAATACATGTGTTATTGCAAAGCCAGGTCTTCAATTCAAAGAAAATTGCTAGCAACTCTAAATAATTAATATCAAACAATGATTCTTTGTTTGACCAACGCCCACCAGAAGCTTGCTTCGTGTCAACAAAAAATGAGCCATAACCTTCACAAGAAGCATCAGTTTGTATTGTGAAAGATATATGGTCTGGTCTTATTTTCCTGCCATTTTTTTAATCAATGTTCATGACCCACCAATGGATTTGTTTTTGTGCTTTTTCATCCAGAGTCATAACTGACTCAAAATCTGTTGAAACTTTCAATGCCTGAACTTTACATCTTTCTAAAGTTCTATAATGGAGTGGTCCTTCTAATATTGCAAAAAATGTACTAATTATCAAACCAATAAAGGATGCTTTATCTCTGATCTTAACCAGTTTCTTTGTCAATAAATGTTCAACAAAACTTTTAACTTTACAAATTTTATTTTCAGGCAGAAAAACCATGAACAAGACCGAATCAATTATGTAACCAAAATAGGTTATTCTTTGAGTAGGAATTTTTACTGACTTTTCATCATTTATGATAAATCCTAAAGATTCCAATTTTTTACTGATCATGTCCATGTTGGTTTTACATTTTACATATTTCCTTTTTTCCATGCATATTGATACTATCATCAATATAGTATGAACATCTAATGCCCATTTTTCGGAAACAAGAGGGCCAAGATGGCCCTAGTTCGCTCACCTGAGTGGAGTCGGTTCATTCAATCTTTACCAAATGTTAAACTTGACCTAGATATTGTCCAGACAAACATCCTGATCAAGTTTCATCATTATTTCATCTGCCAGTCATGATCAATGTACCTATGAAGTTTCATGATCCAAGGCGTAAGCATTCTTGAGTTATTATCCGGAATTTTTTTTTCTAAGTTGAGTCACCATGACCTTGACAGCCCTTGTGTGAATACGTTTTTTGGCACTGTGACCTTGACCTTTGACCTAGTGACCTGATAATCAATAGGGGTCATCTGCGAGTCATGATCAATATACCTATGAAGTTTCATGAACCTAAGCATAAGCGTTCTTGAGTTATCCAGAAACCATTTTACTATTTCAGGTCACTGTGACCTTGACCTTTGACCTAGTGACCTGAAAATCAATAGAGGTCATTCTGCGAGTCATGATCATTGTACCTATGAAGTTTCATGATCCTAGGCATAAGCGTTCTTGAGTTATCATCCAGAAACCATTTTACTATTTCAGGTCCCCATAACCTTGACCTTTGACCTAGTGACCTGAAAATCAATAGGGGTCATCTTCGATTCATGATCAATGTACCTATGAAGTTTCATGATCCTAGGCATAAGCGTTCTTGAGTTATCATCTGGAAACCATTTTACTATTTCGGGTCACCGTGACCTTGACCTTTGACCTAGTGACCTGAAAATCAATACGGGTCATCTGCGAGTCATGATCAATGTACCTATGAAGTTTCATGATCCTAGGCCTAAGCGTTCTTGAGTTATCATTCGGAAACCGTTTTACTATTTCGGGTCATAGTGACCTTGACCTTTGACCTAGTGACCTGAAAATCAATAGGGGTTATCTGCGAGTCATGATCAATGTATCTATGAAGTTTCATGATCCTAGGCATAAGCGTTCTTGAGTTATCATCCGGAAACCATTTTACTGCTTTGGATCACCGTGACCTTGACCTTTGACCTAGTGACCTGAAAATCAATAGGGGTCATCTGCGAGTCATGATCAATGTATCTATAAAGTTTCATGATCCTTGGCATAAGCGTTCTTTAGTTATCATCCGGAAACCATTTTACTATTTCGGGTCATCGTGACCTTGACCTTTGACCTAGTGACCTGAAAATCAATAGGGGTCATCTGCGGGTCATGATCAATGTACCTATGAAGTTTCATGATACTTGGCATAAGCGCTCTTGAGTTATCATCCAGAAACCATCTGGTGGACGGACGGACAGACATGAGCAAAACCATATACCCCCTCTTCTTCGAAAGGGGGGGGGGGGGCATAATAAGAAAACTGCCCCCCTCCCAGCAGCCATGTTATTCAACTGACCGGAACCATTTTTGAACTCAACTCTCGTATCAAGGAAACAAATGTTCTGAGCAAATTTTATGAAAATTGGGCCAAAAATGTGACTTCTACCGTGTTCACTTGTTTTCACGTGTCGAAACTGACCTAACGGCCACCTGAATTTACCGGTCACCTGCAGACAACGGTCAGTCTGGAATTCCCCCGACGAAAAACACTCTATATTACACCTGAATTTAACGGCCACCTGTCCATAACGGCCAACGGCCACTATATTCAACTCCGAAATTCATGTTTGAACTGAAATCAACGGTCACGCGTCAGTCGTCTCGAGTCGCGAAAATTAAAAACACTGCACATCTTTTGTCCGTCTATTTTGCGGTTAAAGCGTTTGATAGCGGTAATTTCCTTTGATATTATTAAAGCGGCCCGCTGCGAGTAAACAAATAATAAGGTGTTGAGAAGGTTTGTTTTCCGGGGATAATTGTGGGGGTTTCTTCAACAGAAAATATGTCAAAGTTTTTGACATGTTTAAAGTAATAATCGCTAATTATATGACCGCTAATTAGTACATTGTACTTACAACATTGAGTATCGATTTAAAAAAAAACATTTTCGGATCATTCTTTAAAAGAGCTTTCTAGCGTTCACAACACTTTTAAAAGCAATCGGAATAATAAATCACGGAATAACAATAAGTGATAAACTTAAGTTCCTCACATTAGAGGAGCGAGTCAAGTGTTTGCAACTATATGCATCTGGAAAAAGTTCGCGTGTAATAGCAAGTGAGCTTTGTGTTGGACGTACGCAAGTATAGAGTGTGCTTAAGCGTAAGCGAGAAATTATGGAGAAGTATGAATCGAATGCAAATGTGAGTTTGAAGCGTTGTATTTTGTTTGAGGTTGTTGAATTAAAATGCTTTTTGTGTGATGTTTGCGTACGAATAAATTTTAACAAACGTTTTGCGTCTTTTTTTTTTTATTAGAACGGTACAATATCACCGTACTATCGGTTTATGAAAGCGAATCCGCTTTTAAGACTTGTACGGACGTGACGTCAACGGCAAGTCACAAGTTTTATTTACTGAATGATCGAGATGCATGAGTAAACAATTACACTAGCGTTAATAAATTCATTGCTTTAGTTTAATAACAATATGAAATTAAATAAATCTATAAGATGTTATTATGTATTATTCAATGTAAGCAAATTCTGTTATCATGCTTAGTTAACACTGTATGCAAACGACTGGGTGGCGTAACGAGGTAGCACTACTACCAACTGACAAACCATCTTAAAATTGTGATCCGAATTCAACGGTCACCTGTGGACAACGGTCACTTTGGCCATTTCCCTTGACTGACCGCTGAATTCAGGTTTGACTGTATACATAAAGAGAAAAATGCCCTGCCCACTGGCGGCCATGTTTTTTCATTAATCCCGACCATTTTCAAACTAGTCCGAGATATCAATAAAACCAATGTTTTGACCAACTTTCATGATGATTGGGATAAAATGTGACTTCTAGAGTGTTTACAAGGTTTCTCTATAGCCAAATAGGGACAACTGCCACTATATACATATAGAGAAAAATACCCCGCCCACTGGCGGCCATGTTTTTTCACCGATCTCAACCATTTTCGAACTCATCCGAGACATCAATTGAACCAATGTTTTGACCAACTTTCATGATGATTAGGCAAAAATTGTGACTTCTAGAGTGTTTACAAGGTTTCTCTATTACTAAATAAGGCAAACTGCCCTGCTAACTGGCGGCCATGTTTTTCAACGGATCAGAACCACTTTTGAACTCAACCAAGATATCATTAAGACAAACATTTTGACAAAGTAACATGAAGATTGGGCATGAAATGTGACTTCTACAGTGTTTACAAGGTTTTTCTTTTTTTTGACCTAGTGACCTAGTTTTTGACCAGGCACAACCCAGTTTCGAACTCGGCCGAGATTTCATTGGGACAAAGCTTCTGACCAAGTTTCATGAAGATGGGACAAGAAAATTGGCCTCTAGAGTGTTTACGAGCAAATGTTAACTGACTGACGGACGGACATACGACGGACAAAGACTGGTCACAAAAGCTTACCTGAGCAATCAGGTGAGCTAAAAATATAATATAAATTGCAGTGGAATTTTAAACTTGTTAAAATTCACTTAAGACTACAATTTGAACCAAAATGTTTGCTCAAGACATTTGTATAAGGCATTGAAGGAAAATTATGGCTTGTTACATAATCAAGGTATGAAAACCATTGAAATAAATAATACAAAAATTATATGCAGTAATATGCAAGTACTATACTGTCATAGATGGTCTAGGAGAAACATAGCACATTGATATATTCTATGTTAAAATATTAACATGTCTGTCATTTATAAATAATTTGCAAAGTATCATGTGGAGCTCGTTTAAAATTGCATAATAAGAGTACGAATTGAATCTTCTAAAAACAAACCTCTTTAACCAATTATGAGTAATACTAAAAATATTTTTCCAAGTAAGTAGTCACACTGGAAGCATTGTTTAGTTGAGTGTGTCTTTCCGTTTCAGTTTAAAATTTGTCATTATGAATAGACTTGCCAGCCTAAAATCGTCCTTGTTACGGAGAGCACTGATTGTAATTAACTAGTGGTTGAAGTGTGCATTCTCGACTTTGTATTGAACCACTAAAGAACAATGTACCATAGATCCTCATCCAGACTGAATGTTTAAATATCAAAAGTGCTTTTTAAAAGAGGCAATAACAAAATTTCCAACTAAGGCCAGAATTTTTTAATAAAATGATTTTCAAACCCGCCGACTCCAATTTTTGACGAAACCAAAAAAAACAAGATGTGTTTGTGAAACACAATGTCCCCCTATATGATGTTTGACATTGTAGGATGACCTTGACCTTGTGAAGGATGACCTTGACCTTTCACCACTCAAAATGTGCAGCTCCATGAGATACACATGCATGCCAAATATCAAGTTGCTATCTTTAATATTGCAAAAGTATTCATAAAATAAGCGATTTGGGCCACATATATTTGACCTCTGACCTTGAAGGATGACCTTGACCTTTCACCACTCAAAATGAGCAGCTCCATGAGATGCACATGCATGCCAAATATCAAGTTGCTATCTTCAATATTGCAAAAGTTTTCATAAAATGAGCGATTTTGGCCACATATAATTGACCTCTGACCTTGAAGGATGACCTTGACCTTTCACCACTCAAAATGTGCAGATCCATGAGATACACATGCATGCCAAATATCAAGTTGCTATCTTCAATATTGCAAAAGTATTCATAAAATGAGCGATTTTGGCCACATATATTTGACCTCTGACCTTGAAGGATGACCTTGACCTTGACCTTTCACCACTCAAAATGTGCAGCTTCATGAGATACACATGCATGCCAAATATGAAGTTGCTATCTTCAATATAGCAAAAGTTATTGCAAAATGTTAAAGTTGGCGCAAACAGACAGACCAACAGACCAACAGACAGACCAACAGACAGGGCAAAAACAATATGTCCCCCACTACTATAGTGGGGGACATAAAAAATTATATTTTTTTTGCGGATGCCAAAAGGTGGCTTTTAAACACGAAACGCTTGCCGGGTTTTAGAAAAAGTTAGTTATAAATCATCATAATACACCCAGTTTTAATTACCCACATTAATACGCGAACCTCCTTCATCGTGTGCATGTGCTGGAATAAACCAACAGCTATGCCATCATTGTGTGTGCATGAAGTTGATGAACGCTACAACGCTTTCATCAGCAAAGTTTGCTAATTTCCCAATAATTATGCAACCGTCAAAAAAAATCCTGAATGGAATTGATTTGTAAGTAAATATTTTATTATTTCTTTACATTTTTATAAAATTGATAGTATTAAAATGACTAAAAAATATAATGAAAGCAATAAGAAAAGAACGATTTTAATTTAACAGGTGCTCGAAATGCGAAACCCATTTACGCCTATCAACTTTAAACATTCCATATTTTACGCAGAAATACGGTCATATTTTAGAGAACAAAATTTTATGTGTTGTTTAATGTAGTTGTAGTGACGAATTTGTGCATATAATATGTGTTTTTCGTTATTTTCAATGGGTACGAAACTTTGGTTTTGTTCCGAACTGGTTCGTACCAAAAGTTCAAAAATCGAAAAATCAACAGTTTCTAAAACGATTTCAAACCATGAATGTCCAAATAAAATAGTCAAGTTTATGGGGGTTATTATCGGATTAACAGCTCCTTTATGACATTGAACTATAAATTATGTTATCCTGGTATAAACTGTCACGAAGATCAATAATTATAACGATTATTAGGGACGCTATTTCTTTAATCAATACCATGACAAAAACACATGTTAACTTGTTTCAACAGGCATTTGTGTTTAACAGTTCCATTATTAAAATGTTCTGGGAACGATATATTTTAATTAAGATACCAACTATTTCTGAAATCAAAAGTAGGTCGTTCACTCGATGTACTATATTTCGGATATGTTAAAATTCGGACATATATAAAGATAGTGACATTTATGTGTTGATTTGTTGTATATACGTTCAGCAGTTTGAACTGTATTATCACATCATTCACTTCTGGGTTACCAGTGACTTTCAGGAATAGGCTGAATGACAACAGAGAAAGACCGGTGACGCTGGATAGACAGCTGACATCTAGGAATAGACTAGTGTTCGGTGTGCAGCGGGTTGGCAGCTCGCTGTACTGTCTCTGTGAAGAGACAACCATCAGAATTGCTACAACTGACAGACAGAAACAATACCCCCAGGGCCTTCCGAGACGGGGGGAGGATGAAGGGCCCAATAGGACGGATTCAGCGGAAACGACACGGCGAGCATTATGGACTTTGACTAGTGATCAAACGGTCGTATGTCAGTGTGGGAAAGTTTGTTAAAAAAAAAACTATCGAGGGATAAAGATCCATCAAGGGAAGAGCGGTTGTCGGTTGGAGGGAAAGCCGAAGCATCGTGCAGGTGTTCCTGGGGGAAACGAGGGAGATAGCCAGTCTGGTTGCCAACCACAGTACTGGTGGTCTCTCGGCTCCGGTTTTTGCTGTAACTGATGACAATTCTGAAGCTGAGGTGACTCAATCACTTGATGAGCTTTTTGGAGAGCAGGAGACCATACCAAGTATGACCCCTACAGAGCAGGGAGATGGAAGTGCAGAAGAATCACCATTGCATCCAAGCCCAGAAGAACTTGTCTTCCCAGATTCTTGGTGCACACCACCCGCTGCAGGAAGGAAAAAGGACAAGACCGTCCCTACCAAGGAGAGAACGCAACCGACTTCTGAAGAAAGAAGATCCAAGATCGCCTGGCCAGCTATGAACAACAGTGGATGGTCATCGTTTGATGAGGATTTGGACCAAGTACTTCAGACAGCATTGACAGGATCAGTCGATAGGAAGCTTAAAGCATTACCTTCGATCACCTACGCCTTAGGGAAGGAGAGATTTGGACTGGAGCAGAAAGCAAACCTCTCGAGACCGCCGCAGGTTACAAACAGAAGACTCTGTGAAATAAAAAAGCTCCGAGCAGAACTGCGATCCCTAAGGAAACGCTACAAACAGTCAAGCGAGGTTGAGAAGAAGGGAATAGTTAAACTAACAGAAGAGGTTAGATCAAGGCTGAGGACACTAACAAACGCAGAGAGGCTCAGGCGGAAAAGGAGGGATAGAGCAAAGAAGAGAAAAGCCTTCGTTAGTGACCCCTACAGGTTCACACAGAACTTGCTAAGTGGAGAGAAGTCTGGGATACTTGAAAGCAGTCAAGAGGATGAAGAAACCTTTTTGAGGGAGGTCCACTCCGACCCACTAAGAGAGGAACCCCTTGGAGAGTGCAGTAGAATCCTACCAGTCAATGACCCAGACTGTCCATTGAACATGAAAGAACCCACTTGGAAGGAGATCAATGAAGTGGTCAAGAAAGCTCGCTCTTGCTCTTCACCAGGCCCAAGTGGCATACCATACAAGGTTTACAAGAAATGTCCAAAACTTCTCCCAAGACTGTGGTCACTCCTGCGAACTGTTTGGCGAAAAGGTACTGTTCCGTCATGTTGGCAAAGTGCAGAAGGATGTCTGGCACCGAAGGAGAAGAACTCCAAGACCATCAACCAGTTTCGCACCATCTCGTTGTTGAGTGTGGAAGGGAAGATTTTCTTTTCAATCCTAGCTAAGCGATTGACAACATACATGTTGGAGAATGAGTATGTGGATATCTCTGTGCAGAAAGGTGGGATCCCAGGATTCTCAGGGCGTGTTGAGCACACCAGCGCACTCACTCAGCTACTCCATGAAGCTAGAATCGACCACAAAAACCTCAGTGGTATGGCTAGACCTTGCCAACGCATACGGCTCAATTCCACACAAGCATATTGAGACACTACCACATTCCAGACAGTGCAAGAAATCTCATTATGAACTACTTCAACAGTATCAACTTGAGTTTCTCTAGCAACACGTTCACTACAAATTGGTTACAACTGGAGAAGGGGATTGTTACGGGATGTACTATCTTGGTGATACTGTTCGTGATGGGCATGAATATGATCATCAAGGCAGCGGAGAGAGAGTCAAGAGGGCCCAAAACAAACACAGGAATTCGTCTACCATCCAACAGGGGATTTATGGATGACATGACTGTCACCACTGAAACCCACATACAGGCTATATGGATTCTGACGGCCCTTGATGAAACAGCAACGTGGGCAAGAATGAGGTTCAAGCCGGGGAAGTCGAGAAGCTTAGTGGTTAGTAGGAAGGGAAAGGTGACAAGCCAGTTCAAACTGTGTATCCAGGGAGAAGAGATTCCCTCCCTAGAGGACAAACCGATTAAATGCCTAGGGAAATGGTTTGACTCCTCACTGAGAGACACGCATTGCCAGGACATGCTCAAACAGCAGGTAGCTGAGGGTTTGCAGAGATTATAGACAAGTCGGAACTCCCAGGGAAGTTCAAAGCATGGGTCTTTCAACACGGTCTCCTGCCAAGAGTGATGTGGCCACTCATGGTCAATGATGTCCCTATCAGCACCGTCGAGAAGCTAGAGCAGAAGGTCAGCAAGCACCTGAGAAAGTGGTTAGGCCTACCGCCATCCTTCACCAACATTGGACTGTATGGCCGATCAACAAAGCTCCAGATGCCAATCAGCTCTCTAGTAGAGGAGTTTAAAGTAGCAAAAGCACGTCTTATGCTAACCCTCAGAGACTCTGAAGATGGGAAAGTCAGCAATGCAGGAATTCAGGTTAGGACAGGGAGAAAGTGGTCAGTGAGCAAGGCTGTAGACAAGGCAGAGAGCAGTCTAAAGCACAAGGATGTTGTGGGATCTATCAACGTGGGAAGAGAAGGACTTGGCACCAGACAGACTCAAAGGTGGGAAAAAGCAGGGAAAAGAGAGACCTGGTGCAGAGAGAAATCAGAAACGCAGAAGAGCAAGCTAGGTCAGCCAGGTCGGTCCAACTTGGACCGCAAGGGGATTGGACGAAGTGGAGTACACCAGAGAGGAAGCTCACGTGGCAAGAACTGTGGACATATGAACCACTTCAGCTAAGTTTCCTCCTGCAGGCAGTATACAACATGCTTCCAACCCCCGCAAATCTTCAGCGATGGAGGCTGACAGAAGACCCCACTTGTTCTTTGTGTGGGAGTATAGGAACATTGCTGCACATTCTGTCATCGTGTCCAACAGCCCTTGCACAAGGGCGCTTCAGGTGGCGCCATGACCAAGTACTGAGAATGTTGGCCGACGCCATAGAAAGAGAGCGGAAGAAGGATAGACCCCGGAAGAAATTAGGACCCCAATTCATCAGCTTCGTCAAGGAGGGTACAACAAAGCCCACCGCCACAATCAGTCCCAGATCTTGTATTCTGCAAGATGCAAACGACTGGGAGATGCGTGCAGACCTAAGGAAGAAACTAGTTTTTCCCGAGGAAGTAGCCCATACAACTCTCAGACCCGACATAGTGCTATGGTCAAAGGCGGCGAAGTGGGTGATCCTTGTAGAGCTAACTGTGCCATGGGAGGAGAGGATCGAGGAGGCCTATGAGCTGAAGAAAGCCAAATACCAGGATCTGGCAGATGTACAGTACACTCCACGCGTTTTCCCCAATTTCCCTCCATACTCCGCGGGTTTTGACCTGGAGGGAGATTAAGAAAATCCCGCTATACGCGGCGTTTGCATGATTTTGGACGCGGCGGTTAACGATCGGCAAAACTGATAAGCCGACGCGGCGGCCCTCGGCGTTGGCAACGCGGGGGAAACTCCGCGTTTTACGAGATAACGATCAATTTAATTTTGTTTGACTTCCTGATTTTCAAATAAAATTACATTTATTACAAGTACATACATGTACATGTAGTATAATATTTACAATTAAAAAAAAACAACCAAGATAGATCGATCCCGACGTGGTTGTAGAAGTAGTTGTTGTTGTATAGAAAACTCGTTGATTTACGACACACAAAACGTCGTCTTTTAACTAATACTTACCAATTAATATAAACACAGTTTGCAACATTGTTTTTATTTTGATAATTTAATCCGAAGTTTTCATGTTAGCAGGTGATTTTCTATACTGAACATGTATACAAATGACCAAGGACCCTAAAAATCTCGCAAATCTGTGTGAATTGACAGTTTGACGTAATCAAAGAAAAGCCGCTTCCTGTCTAAAGGCATAACTTACTCAAGTGAACACGTTCAACGAATGCATAAAGAATGGTTTTAATTGTCGGAACAAAGTCAATTCTCTGCTCACTAATGCATTGATTTTCTCTTTGTTTGTAGGTTATTCCATTGATTGCTTAAAGGTGGTAACTATTGACTTGATAATTGCATTTAATATTCACAGTTGTATTCTTGTTGCGTCGACATTCTAAACAATGTTTACCAGTAATTATGGACCAAATCGGCAGAGTGACATTCACACATGTTAATCCGTTTTGTCAAAACACCGCAGACAGCAGTCTACACAATTGGTCAGTAGACAAGCTTTGCGTGTTTTCATAACGTCAAACACTTAAAATCCAGTTCCGCCCAGATGTCTTCTTTATTCAGTTTACAGTACAATTAGTGTTAAAATAATTACTCTACTAAAATACCGTAACGATACAGATTCGGCGTGTTCTATTTGAAATTATTTTAGAGGAAATATCAACTTATTCGCGATATAATCTCGTTAATAAATACCAAAGAAACTTTTAACCAAAATCAACAAAATTTAATGTTCTCTGCGCTACAAAGTTTGTATAAAAAAAATCAATACACGCACGCTTTGCAGGAGTATACATTGTACCTTGACCTTGTACATTGCAGCATAATTTTCGCGCGCTTTTGTCGGGAAATATATACATGATGACTGTATATTGGAAGCATTTGTAAACGTCGTGTTAACAATTAAAAATCGTAGTGTGTTTCGGATTACTAATTATTATTCTCATTTGGAAATTTTACGGAACATTATTCTTGTGTCATATGTGTTATGATTTAAATATTAATTTGTCAAATGTATTATATTAGACTAATTCATATTGTAGACGTACCTGTGAATTAAAAAACATAATTTGTATACGTATTAATTTTCTATACAATTATCTTTTTTATACATGTACTACAGTATTTAAACAATTTATTATAACAATGTTTTTATTTTTTGGCATGCCAAGTACCACACTGCTAACGCGGCGTTGCGCGGCGATCACTGATAAGAACGGAAAGTGTCTGCATTTACCGACTAGCCTAAAGTAATACACGCCGCGGGAATTAGCGAACGCGGCGTAACGCCGAGCGTTTTATCGAGTTCACCTCGCTCTTCCAACGCCGCGTGAACACTCGCTAGCAAAAAAAACCCGCGGAGGGAGCGCGTTTTTTGGGGAAAACGCGTGGAGTGTACTGTATGCAGAGATAGAGGCTGGAAGACATGGATCTTTCCAGTGGAAGTTGGATGCAGAGGATTTCCATCACAGTCGGTGTGGAAGATGTTTGGAGCACTGGGCGCTGAAGGAAGAGTCAGGAAGACTACAATCCACGCCCTGGGCAAGGCAGCTGAAAGAGCATCAAGTTGGCTCTGGTTAAGACGCAGCGAACCAAATTGGCAGCCATCGTAGACGAGGTAGTGATTGGCCATCACTACCTGCCCCGCCACCTTGAGGTTGTACCGAGCATAATGGGGCGAAACAACCTATGACAGGTGGAGCTTGGCTGATGACGTCTACGCTCAGCAGTTTAAACTGTATTATCACATCGTACAAATATGTTTTGTGTTATTTCAGACAACAAGAATGGATGGTGGCAATTATCCTGGGTCTTTCTGTCAAGAAAAAGATGTGAAAAAATATTCATTTAATTGAACCTGGAAATCAACCACCACAACTAACAGAAAACCTTTTAACAAAAGGTGTTGTTTTAGAATTTGTGAAAGTTGATAATAAACAGAAGTTGATGTATATCATGTCCAAATGACCAAATGTATAAACTGTTTAACAATTTGAATTGAGATGCTTTATTTTCTGATGTTTTATTTATTTTTCCTTTCAGATGATATATATTTGTGTGATTCTAGGTTTTAATAAATAATTCTGAAACATTTATGCAGCATACTGTTACATTATTGTTAACGTTATTATATTATGTTGGTTATCCGGTTTATCAAGTGGAAAAAATGTTAGTTATATAAAAATAAAGCTTTTAATATTAAGACTTATGAAGGTACTTATTGTTATTTATGTATTAACATACTTCTCAGAGTAATAAAAATATAGTAAATGCCATTATTCATTAATGTAGTAAGGTTCCTTAAATGATTGTCCTTATTGATTAAGTTTGAATTAGGGGCGGTTTTCACACCGCAATAAAGTGGCGACATTTTTTTGGGCCAGTGAAACCCCTGAAAAGCGTTTTATTTATATGCTATTTGTATTTGTCTGCGGTATTGATTTTTACTGGACAATAAACTATAAATGTTTCTTTTATACCTCAATAGCTTATTGGTTGTTTGTGGAGATAAAGTATTTTTAATGCAACATATGGATTCCTCGTGAAAAAAAAAACATAAAAAAATCACCAAAAAGTTTATTATAGACAAGTGAAAAGATTGCATAACTTTTGAACTTATATATTTATATAGTTAAGATATTTTTAAAATTCAAACTAATTTAAAAACTGCACATCAAGACCTACAGTCTGATTATGATCATTTTGCACATCAACATGTTTGAAAAAAAATCACTGTGGTTGCTTAGTAAAAAGAACTTACATACCATAACATTTTTAAAATGAGTGCATGTATAAGGTCACCCATCTTTTTTTTTCCGTTCTCCTACCCGACACTTTTAGAAAAAAATCCGAAAATCATTTTAATAAAAAATGTTGGCCTAAGTTTACCTGTTAGATTGAAACACTGGTGGACAATGTACTGGTTTAACTTGTTAAAATAAAGTTAAAGAAATTTAACAACAGAAGAGTTCATTAGTTTTTCCATTAAAAACACTTTCTTAAAATACTTATGTATTTATATCATTTGGAAAGTGACATGAAATATTGTTAAAGAGTGATGCATACAGTGTTTGAGCAGTCTGTCTAGGAATAGAAAAACAACTGAAGGTTTGTGATTTTCATTATTTCTAAATATTCCTTTAAATTTAATCTTCTTATGACATTATTGTAGACCTTTTTATGTGATATTTGAGGTTTTAGTATGGCAAATATTAGTTTAAAAGCAGCTGTCACCCAAATTTTCACTTAGTGGAGTTTGCAGGTTGAAAAAGGATGTAATAAGACCTATGTGGAGAAATTAATAACGTTGAATGTAGTATTGGAATTTTATCATGCAAGGTTATGGAACTGAGGCTAAGGGAGTTTTGTACTGTGCATGTTGAGCACTCAATGCTCATTAATGGTGTTAATGTTTATATGTTCCCCCGCGGAGGGATATTGTTTTGGCGTTGTCTGTCTGTCCTTCCATCCTTCCGTCTGTCCGTCTTTCCATCCGTCCGTAGCCATATCTTGGAAGTGCTTTGGCAGATTTCACTGAAACTTGGTATGAGTATGTATATGGATAAGAGGATGATGCATGCCAATTGTACACCATTAGTTAATAACCGAGTTATGGCCCTTTGTATCTTGAAAAAATGCTTTTTTGTGTGTCCAAGGCCATATCCTGGAAGTGCTTTGGCGGATTTCATTGAAACCTGGTACGAGTATATATATGGATAAGAGGATGATGCATGCCAAATGGCATTGTACACCATATGTTAAAAACGGGGTTATTGCCCTTTGTATCTTTAAAAAATGCTTGTTTAAGTGTCAAATATAATACTTATGTGTCCAGAAGCATATTGGCGGGGGATATCAATTCAAGGTATTTGCTTGTAAATAAAAAAGTAAACCAATGGAATAGGTTTTTAGGTATCTGAGTGTGCATTTTCATACCAATAGAATTACACATCATTCTAATTATAGCAATAATAAATTTGTACTAATCATACCAACAAATTAAGTTATGCTTATTTATATATAGTGCTTTGCGATGCATTCACTTCGTTTTTAGTTCTCTTTCTAAAGACCATTTAACAACTTAATATTTAAAACAATACATGAATAACGTTCCCTATACATTTTCATTATGTGCTTTAATTACCATTGACCAGTTGATGGAAGATACTGCAGAGTTTGGCAGGGAAATAATCCAATACAGCAAAGCGGCTCTTTAGGCGCATTTACCTAGAGGACTTACAGGACCACAAATTCATGGTAAATATTGTCATGCCCTGGGCTAGATAAGTTATTTAATGTTAACCACCTGAAAGTATTTTTTCTTTTTGGAATTTAATATATTGGTCTAAGTCAGTTACACTTTTCTGGATCCTGGGATAACTTTAAAAGTTCTAAATATTTTTTCATGAAACTTGAAACATGAACAGATGACAATAAGGACATTTTGCACGTCATTTCATTTAGTTTATAATGCAAGAATTCTGGTTGCTATGGCAACAAATATATTTAACAAACTTAAAATAGTGAAGTTTAACAGGTATGGAACCATATTGCTTGGCAATCTCTTGTTATAGTTTGAATGTAAATAACTCTTTACTTTAGACATTTTTATGATTTTTTATTCTGTAGAGCACATGTGAGCAGTATACAATGTACCTCATACCAAAAGGACCCGGAGGCAGGGACTGGTGTTCAATATTCTCAGAAGAAAAGGAAAATGGCAGTGGAAGACTTGGACAAACATTTTTAAAAACTAGCCTCTGTGTTAAGCCTGGCAGTCTGTGGCTGGTGACATGTTTTATTTTGGGTACTTCTTTTATAAAAAAGACCAGTTATTTATTTTGTGAATTGTATTTTGTGTTTGTTTTTTGTCTTAATTTATTTGTTCTTTTTTAATTTAGGAATTTGAAACTTGGATAATTGAATAAAGTCCGTGTTCAACAGTACTGAGCATAGTATAATAAATAACAAATTTACAACAGTTGTTAATTTGTAATGTATTATTATTAACTTTGCTCAGTACTTGAATACTGGCTGTCTGCATGGGAATTTGTTTTCTAGAAAGTTGGTTTCAGACTTAAATATTTGAAGTTAACCTTAGGAACTTTTCTAGAATTATACTGGTACACATCAACTAGAACTGAACTTCTGTTATCATACTGAAAGTGTTCTAGAATTAATAAGGAACAGTTGTTAAACGTTAAAATTTATGAGAAACAAGAAATATCTTTAAAAAAGATATACGGCGTTGATTGTGCTCGATGTTTATGAACGATCAAAAGTTATCTCTATGAGATAAAAAGTAGCGGATGCCTTTTTTCTGCGCAGTTCTTAGCTACATCACAAGCAAATCAATTACGGGGTGTTGCGCCAGATTTCGTGGCTTATTTTGCTTTATGTGATATTATTATTCAGATATCTATATTTACAGAATAGAAAAACACAAGAAACATGAAAATAAACGAGTGCATAAAGGTCAGCCGGCAATACTCGAATCTTATTTAATTGCATAATTATAGTATAGTGAATTATTGTGCTCATGCTTAATAAACTGGTCTAAATGGATAAATATTTCTAATTATTTTTATCAAAATTGGTCCTTATCATGCAAATGTTGAAAACATATTAAAAATCGATGATTGACATACCACAATAATATCGCCGAATATCTTTATTTAGTATCTTTCTGATCAAAACAGACTTCAAGTGCACAAAGTTTACGAGACGGCGTGTATATAAAGATTTCTGCAACTGACCGCAAACTGACCTTGATACCTTGCGGATTGGAATGCAATGCATTAAAGTTAGGTAACAATTCTGCTGCTGAAACGACGGCTTGTTTACGCCAACTGTACACGACCAAGGCAACAGCTGTGCCTAAAATATTGATATATCGACAAAGCGACTAAACGAACTATTTACTCCATCAAACAAAAATAGCATAGATTCCAATTTTTTCCTTCAATGAAAAGATCGCAACCCCTTCTGCGAACTCCGGTGATGAACTGTATATAAACTCTGACTTTCACACACTGGCCGCGAATTGACCCGAAACCTCGCGGGTTGAAATGCAATGCAAGTAAGTACTAAATATGAGAATATAGCCTTTAGTATAAACGCTTTTGCGCTGGTAATTCTCTGAAAATAAAAGGTGTACGCACAAACTGTATTTATGTCGAAAATTGATTGTAAAACTGTTCTATCTATTGAGCCTTTTTATTAGAGATAAAATTGTTTCATGCAGTAAAACAGTGTTACAAAGACGCGGATATGTTTCCAATGTTCTGGTGTTATACTCAAATCAGCCAATGGAATAAATGAAGTGTATTCATTCGTACCTAGCTGCGGGAAATTTTATTTGAATATTATTGGACACTTACAAAGGTCAAGTCAGGGTGAAAAGCTGGCTTAATACAGCTTACGCCGAAAAACTCTAGAACAATTATGCGTGGTGTGTGTGTGCATGTAATTGTGTGTGTTTATGAACTTGTGTGAGAAAGGAAGTATACTTGTCATAAGAGAAATGTAAAATTCTACTTCTATGTTTTATATTGTGCCTTTTATGAGTTTTTCTTTTCTCACCTGTATATGCGTGCATGTTTATGGATGTGTTTTTGAATGTGTGTGTGCATGCCTGTGTGTTAAGAGAGTTGGTACTCTATGAAAATGTAAAACCACTCATTTTTTAATATGTACTGTGTGCATGTGTACTTTATGAAAATTTAAAACCACTCATTTTTGAATATGTACTGTGTGCATGATGAAACCTTTAGTTACATTCACATTTGTTTTTCAAAATCAATAAAATGCCTTTAATCTGTAATCTGTTGTTTTTTTTAATTTTATTCCAGCTTTTTATTAAATTCCATAGCTTTTTACGGAATTCCATATAATTCTATGGAATTCCACGGCATTCTATGGAATTCCACGGCGTTCTATGAAATTCCACGGCGTTCCATGGAATTCCACCGCGTTCTATGGAATTCCATGCCATTCTATGGAATTCCACGGCATTATATGGAATTCCACGGCATTATATGGAATTCCACGGAATTCTATGGAATTCCACGGCATTATATGGAATTCCATACCATATCAAGTCTCTCTTCTGTTTTTTTTTACTTTTCCATTGATTGCATGGAATCAGATGGAAAGTTAGTGCCAATACTCCACGGAATTCCATCTAACGATTTCTATAGAATTCCATTTGATTCCACGGCAGATCTACAGACGGGCAGATAGTCACTAACAATTGTCCTATGTATATATCGCTCCATATTCATACAAACATTGCTAAGTTTGACCGGAATATAATAGTTGGACTGCCACAATCATGCTGACAAGCAAAACTTAGAAAGGCACCATGCAATACATGTTATAATAGTATCTGAAACATAACACTGTCTTAAAATTGCAATTCACTTAAGGATGTTTCTTATTGATTCTTTATATTTGTTTGACACGGAAGTTTTGCCATACTGCTCAAGATGTATTTTTTGTTGTTCATATAATAAACCAAATAGAAATGTAATCAAATAGATTGTGGGTAAATGGCATGTATTAACTTACAAAATATTATGCCCTGCAATTTTGTTACCATCTAGCACTTAAGCAATATAGCAGAGGAAGATATGTAAGCAGTTAACTATAAATGACGCAAGTAGATTGATCATTCTATATATGAAATATATACAATAATTATTATATACAATATATACAATTTACGCATGCGCAATTTGCATTCCTGGTTTTACCACGTGACGATGATGATAAATCTACTTGGGTTATTTATTGTTAACTGGTAGTTACCTGAGAGACATACTCAGTAAAATTTTATTACCGAATATACTGAAAATATGAAAACTTAACAACATTTTTCAAGTAATGGAATATACTAGTCGTTATATTTAAATCAATATAAACTAATAATTGTAAAAAAATACGGTATTTTAAAACTTTTTTTTCCTCAATCTGGTTGACTGTCCATTTAATCCAACCTGATGGCATATTCACATTATTCAGGGATTGGTTAACGAAATGGAAGTGACATATACGAGTTGACTCAGTAAAGCCAGTCCAAGGGAGACCACTCAAAATTAAAATATTGTACCAAACTTCTCTGTTTGTCCAGGAATTATAAGTTAAATTGAGATTTCCAATCACTTGATGGAATTTAAGAAGTTCTTAATGTCTATATAAAACTGAAATACATACTGCATACGCTTTTAGACATGAAGTAAAGACATGAAAATGTCATTAACTTGCTTTAATGTAGGTGTTAAATTTATGGAATTAATGAAATATTCATTCACAATAATTTAACCCAGTTCATACAAGTAATAAATAACAGGCTTCTTAATGACTTGATAATTGCTAAGGCAAACTTGCAACTAACAACATTGCAATGAATATTTGTCTAAAATTACAATGTTCAACACAAATTTACAACACACAGTATCACATATGGATTGTTTCTCAAATGGGTGAGAACTCAGAACGCATGTCCAGTTTTTAAAAACTTCTTTCCTGTGTTACCAAAACATGACAGGCAACACACATTTAACAGCAGACAGTGACTGATCACAATAGCACACATCTATGTAATCTTACCTGACAAGATTTGGCTTGTAATTCTTGACTGGTCAGCTATCCCAAGCACAGGCACTTCCATCCAAACTGGAGTGAGGTCAATACAGGTCCACTGTTTAACTTAAGTTCTATTTCCACTACACACTAAACAACTATTCCAACCACAGTCATTTCCATCTAGACAAATTGGATGTCAGTACTTGTTGAGCGTCTGGCTAGAGTTCCATTTATGTTGCTCACTAGACAACTAGTAAAGGCACAGTCAGTTCCACCTCAACAGGAGGGAGGTTAGTACATGTTAAGTGTCTGACTTGAGTTCCATTGTTATTGCTCACTAGACACCTATTCCAACCAGTCACTTCCACCTTGACAAATTGGATGTCAGCACATGTCCAGCGTCCGGCTAGGGTTCCATTTCTGCTGCCCACTAGACAACTACTTCAACCCCAGTCACTTCCACCTAGACAACAATGAGGCTAGTACAGTTTCAATGTCTGGCTCAAGTAACATTCTTGCTATTCACAGAACATTATTCCCTGGCTCAAGTAACATTCTTGCTATTCACAGAACATGATTCCCTGGCTCAAGTAACATTCTTGCTATTCACAGAACATGATTCCCTGGCTCAAGTAACATTCTTGCTATTTACAGAACATGATTCCCTGGCTCAAGTAACATTCTTGCTATTCACAGAACATGATTCCCTGGCTCAAGTAACATTCTTGCTATTCACAGAACATGATTCCCTGGCTGACCAGTGTGTCTTCTGTACATCAACTGTGAACAAACAAACATGAATGAACTAAATGATCTAACTTGTGTAAATAAAATTATTTGCAAAGAAATCTGTTTTGTTCTAGGAATACTTAGTAGACCACCTGTTCAGGCATAAAATGTTCTCCTATAAGGTAAGCAGGTTTGGGCAAAAAGTCATACATGAATCTCTTTTGATGCTTTATTAATAACTCAAAATCATGAACCACTGTATCACAAAATGTTTTACGGGCGAAGCATTTTATTTATGCTTTATAACAAAGTAGAATTGTCCCATGATCAGGTGGTATATGTGGAGGACACCAAGCGCTATACGCGACATGCTGCCTATCTCCAGAATGTCTTTGGGATACATGGACGCCTTCAACGTAATGACCGCAGAACTGTACCTGCCTGTTGTGTGAAGGCGATCAGTATTAGATATCCAAGTCTTACTGGCAACTATTTGTTCGAGGTCGAGGAGTAGAATGGTGAACATAGCATCATAAGAGTATAATACTCAAGAATTATATGATTGTTGAATTTTTCAGTCTGTATTCTACACAAAAATCAGAAAAAAAAGTTATTATTAACAGAGCTTTTTAAGCCATATTGTTAAAAACTGTTTAACATTTAAGTCGATAAATGGTTGTTACAAAGAAATTATGCCGCTTTCTTATATAAATATAACATAACAAAACAAATTAAACATAATAAGGCAATAAAGTAAAATGTGTGCACAGTTATATGCGTTTTCTTTATAGATTATAGTATATGAAATTTTGTTCACAGTCAGGATAATTCCCACTAAAGTATATACTTTATTCATGCTTTATTCATTATTTCCAACGTATCTTTTAACGTTGACTATAATATAGAGAGTATGCGATAGATACGGGGAGGTTACCAATCTAAGTAAACATTACTCTACAATTTATCTTAAAAGAACTGTAGAAGCGACCGATAACAAATAAAGATCCAGTCAGACAGCCAAGCAGTAGGTGTGCTCAAACTAGATTGGGAATGCAAGACACATAGACATCTAGTACTAGAAACCAAATTACTGTGGGCTAATATCTTATAGAAAAAAACAGAGGTGGACATTGATTGGACCCCTGGCCATGCTAGCATAGAGGGTAATGCGATAGCAGACAGACTGGCTAAAGAGCAGCAGAAGAAGCAGAGAAACTACAAGGTGAAAGGTCAATGCCTATATCCCAGGCAGAAGTTCAAGAAGTAGCAAGAAAGCCATTGGAAATACAGAGACGTTGAAAAAATATCGGACAAAAGCAGGAGACTGTTTGAATATAAAAACAAGGTTCCAAAAGATAAAAAGCATGGACTTCAACCAGTGTGAAATACAGCGCGTGCTCCTCCAACTTCAAAGCGGTCACTGTCGACTCCGCGAACACATGATAAGATATGCGCATCACTACCTACTTCATTGTGAGAACTATACCAGAGAAAGACATACAATGTTTAATAACCTATACACATGGACCCGGCTGCTCAAAACTTTAACGGACAGTTAAGGTAACAGTCTGTTAACTTCAGACCCAAATAAAAACTAATTTTAACAGCAATGTGATTATCAAATATTTTCACATTATTGGAAGAAACAAATTTGTTTACAATTAACATATATATAAAAGGGTTAATAGTTAAGTCACATAAATAACTTGATCCAAAAGTTAACGGCTCTTTGCTAAACTGACCGTTAAAGTTTTGAGCAACCAGGCCCTGTACCGGAATCAGACCAACAGAGTTGACAGAGACGGTGCTGCTTACCACCATCCCAAATGATGAGGATTCCTGGACACAGACCTGCAAACAAATAGTTGAAGAGCTGAGTCGCTTTGTTCAAGCAACAAAACGTTTCCTCAAACCTATTTTGGCACAGTAATTTTCTCCTTCAAGCATGCGTTATACGGGCAAAAGCCCGCGTAGCGGGCGTTGACCGTTCATACATATGGAAATTTAGACAAAAAATAGGCATAGGGATGCATCTAAAAAAAAATTGCCATGCGACATATATTTTCGCGATGCAATTAGCTCCCTTGAATACTAATCTTGTCCATGTTCTGCCTCCGTTTGTTTAGTTGCAAATTAATTTGATCCAATTAATTCAATATATTAATGTTATTATTATCCTCACAAATCAATAAAATCAATAAATAAAACTGTTTAAAACAAGAGCACCGCCTTGCGGATGCAGACCGCTCATCTATTTTCTTTTTAAAGGTGAATGGACTCTCATTTTCAATCACAAAGGAGGGAGGGGTGGAGTGAAGAGGGGTGCATTGTGTGGGGGTGTGGACATTTATTACATTTTGTTCCAAAAATGCAAAAAAAAAAAGGAAAAAAAAAAATTGGGGGGTGGGGGGGTGGTGGGGGGGGGGTGGGGGGGGGGATTCTTGGGTGCGATGGTTGGAGGGTATTTCAAACATAAAATAATAAAAATAAATATTTGTGTTTTTTAACAGTTTCAAAAAAAAAATTGGGGGGGGGGGGGTGAGGTGGGGGGTATAGTGTGAGGGTGTGGTGGTAATTTGTGAGATGATCTTAAAAAAAAAAAAAAAAAAAAAAAAAAATAGGGGGGGGGATTCGGGTGGGGGGGTGGGGGGGGGATTCGGGTGGGGGGGTGGGGGGAGGGGGGGTGGTGGGGGATTCTTGGGTGCGATGGTTGGACGGTATTTCAAACATAAAACAAGAGCACCGCCTTGCGGGTGCAGACCGCTCATCTATTTTCTTTTTAAAGGTGAAGGGACTCTCATTTTCAATCACAAAGGAGGGAGGAGTGGAGTGAAGAGGGGTGTATAGTGTGGGGTTGTGGATATTTATTACATTATCTTCCAAAAAAGCGAAAAAAAAAAAAAAAAAAAATCGGGGGGGGGGGGGGGGGGGGGGGGGGTTTTGGGTGCGATGGTTGGACGGTATTTCAAACATAACCGTTTTAAAAAAAAAATGGGGGGGGGGGGTATAGTGTGAGGGTGTGGTGATAATTTGTGAGATGATCTTAAAAAAAAAAAAAAAAAAAAAAATCAAAAAAAAAAATTGGGGGGGGGGGGGGTGGGGTGGGGTGGGGGTATAGTGTGAGGGTGTGGTGGTCATTTGTGAGATGATCTTAAAAAAAAAAAAAAAAAAAAAAAAAAAATTAGGGGGGGGGGAGGGGGGAGGGCACGGGGGAGGGGGGGAGGGCACGGGGGATGGTTTGGGTGAAGTCTATTGTGGTATGTCAGGTAAGAGTAGTTTCATCAAAGTATCAATCAAATCTAATCATAAATAAAGAAGTTATGGCAATTTTAGCAAAATTTAATAATTTGACCTTGAGAGTCAAGGTCATTCAAAGGTCAAAGTAAAATTCAAGTTGCCAGGTACAGTAACCTCATGATAGCATGTAAGTATTTGAAGTTTGAAAGCAATAGCCTTGATACTTCGAGTGGATCGAAACACAAAATTTAACCATATATTAAAAGTTACTAAGTCAAAAAAGGGCCATAATTCCGTAACAATGACAACCAGAGTTATGCAACTTGTCCTTTTACTGTACCCTTATGATAGTTTGTGAGTGTTCCAAGTATGAAAGCAATATCTATGATACTTTAGGGGTAAAGTGGACCAAAACATAAATCTTAACCAAATTTTCAATTTTCTAAGTATAAATGGCCCATAATTCCGTCCAAATGCCAGTCAGAGTTACATAACTTTGCCTGCACCGTCCCCTTATGATAGTTCATAAATCTTGCAAGTATGAAAGCAATAGCTTTGATACTGTATGAATAAAGTGGACCTAAACACAAAACTTAATCAAATTTTCAATTTTCTAAGTATAAAAAGGGCACATAATTCTGTCAAAATGCCAGTCAGAGTTACATTACTTTGCCTGCACAGTCCCCTTATGATAGTTAGTAAGTGTTGCAAGTATGAAAGCAATAGCTTTGATGCTTAAGGAATAAAATGGACCTAAACACAAAACTTAACCAAAATTGTCAATTTTCCAAGTATAAAAAGGGCACATAATTCTGTCAAAATGCATGCCAGAGTTATCTAACTTTGCCTGCCCAGTCCCCTCATGATAGTAAGTAAGTGTACCAAGTTTGAATGCAATAGCATTGATACTTACTGAGAAAAGTGGAACTAAACGCAAAACTTAACCAAAATTTTCAATTTTTTAAGTATAAAAAGGGCACATAATTCTGTCAAAATGCACGCCAGAGTTATCTAACTTTGCCTGTCCAGTCCCCTCATGATAGTAAGTAAGTGTACCAAGTTTGAATGCAATAGCATTGATACTTTCTGAGAAAAGTGGACCTAAACGCAAAACTTAACCGGACGCCGACGCCAACGCCAACGCCAACGCCAACGCCAACGCCGACGCCGACGCCGACGCCGACGCCGACGCCAAGGTGATGACAATAGCTCATAATTTTTTTTCAAAAAATAGATGAGCTAATAATCAAAATAAATAGTTTTGTGTTTTAACCGTTTAAAAAAAAAAATTTGGGGAGGGGGTGGGGTGGAGGGGGGGGGGGTATAGTGTGAGGGTGTGGTGGTCATTTGTGAGATGATCTTAAAAAAAAAAAAAATAGGGGGGGATTGGGGGGGGGGGGAAGGGGGGGGGGCACGGGGGATGGTTTGGGTGGAGTCTATTGTGGTATGTCGGGTAAGAGTAGTTTTGTCAATGTATCAATCAAATCTAATCATAAATAAAGAAGTTATGGCAATTTTAGCAAAATTTAATAATTTGACCTTGAGAGTCAAGGTCATTCAAAGGTCAAGGTAAAATTCAACTTGCCAGGTACAGTAACCTCATGATATCATGAAAGTATTTGAAGTTTGAAAGCAATAGCCTTGATACTTAAGAAGTAAAGTGGATCGAAACACAAAATTTAACCATATATTCAAAGTTACTAAGTCAAAAAAGGGCCATAATTCCGTAAAAATGACATCCAGAGTTATGCAACTTGTCCTTTTACTGTACCCTTATGACAGTTTGCGAGTGTTCCAAGTATGAAAGCAATATCTATGATACTTTAGGGGTAAAGTGGACCAAAACACAAAACTTAACCAAACTTTCAATTTTCTAAGTATAAAGGGCCCATAATTCCGTCCAAATGCCAGTCAGAGTTACATAACTTTGCCTGCACAGTCCCCTTACGATAGTTAATAAGTGTTGCAAGTATGAAAGCAATAGCTTTGATACTGTAGGAATAAAGTGGACCTAAACACAAAACATAACCAAATTTTCAATTTTCTAAGTATAAAAAGGGCACATAATTCTGTCAAAATGCCATTCAGAGTTACATTACTTTGCTTGCACAGTCCCCTTATGATAGTTAGTAAGTGTTTCAAGTATGCAAGCAATAGCTTTGATACTTAAGGAATAAAATGGACCTAAACACAAAACTTAACCAAAATTTTCAATTTTCTAAGTATAAAAAGGGCACATAATTCTGTCAAAATGCACGCCAGAGTTATCTAACTTTGCCTGCCCAGTCCCCTCATGATAGTAAGTAAGTGTACCAAGTTTGAATGCAATAGCATTGATACTTTCTGAAAAAAGTGGACCTAAACGCAAAACTTAACAAAATTTTCAATTTTCTAAGTATAAAAAGGGCACATAATTCAGTCAAAATGCACGCCAGAGTTATCTAACTTTGCCTGCCCAGTCCCCTCATGATAGTAAGTAAGTGTACCAAGTTTGAATGCAATAGCATTGATACTTTCTGAGAAAAGTGGACCTAAACGCAAAACTTAACCGGACGCCAACGCCGACGCCGACGCCAAGGTGATGACAATAGCTCATAATTTTTTTTCAAAAAATAGATGAGCTAAAAATGATTCGCTGAATGCATGAACATCAGCGTTGATTTCGAGCTCTCAAATTTTTAAGAGGAGCTAAGTACTGCGCATACAGCGTCCGCGGTATTTCAATAACGACACCCTACTGTTTAGTTGTCTGAATTCATGACGCATTTACCATTCACTCTGAAAGCAGTTTTACCTGTGATCATGAGCAATATTCGGGTAAGTTGCGGTTGTAATCCACGAGGAACACGTTTATTCATAAAATTTAACGTTATTCCGATTAAACTTTTCAGCATTTAAGCTAATGTTAACTGGTTTTTACTTCGTCTGCACTCACTTTCTCAATCCCATTTATTTGCATATAATAGGTTACTTATCACTATATAAAGATTAGCCCTCAAACAACTGAATGGATTACAAATGGGTTGGTAATTATTGTATTTGGTTACATTAAATATCAATATATTGTTAAAGATTACCTGTTATAGAACGGAAACTGCGTTCGTCACATAGCAATTTATAGCAGATTTTGAAATTAGTTCTATCCATGGCTATTCATTAAAACTATTTAAACAAAAACGGTATCCATGTATTTAACGTTTTGGTTATATTTTTTAAGTATATTCTACGTGATTATTCAAAGATCCTCTCTCTTTGGTATGTAAAGATACTCTGTGATAGTTAACAATATTTCAAATCATACTCAATTATTTTCTTACCAAACTGTGAATGATTGTTAACAATATTTAAACTTGTTCCCGATCATTTTGTATTACAGTAAACGGTTTTATACTGTAAAATATTGTGCTTTCATAAACATAAGCATAGGATATTGCGTAATTACAATGTGTATTTTTTTTATTTTTCTTTTTTTAAATATTGTAGAAGATGGTCTGTCAAGAGCTGGGCTTCACACACCCAATACATTATTCTGCGCAGCAAAACTTACTGGATGCTAAATACTCAACAACGATGCCATTCTGGATCTATCAAACTTGCCAGTAATGGAAATTATGCAATTGTGGCATTGAAATATTCAATAGTTCTGTTGAGTTATTGTTATGTAACATAAGTAGACTGTAAAGAAGCATAACAATAGTATCAGAAGTGCAAACAATAGTAAAACAGAAGTGAAATTAACAAATAGCAGATAGCAAACACGTTAAATGTATGTTTATACTAAAAGTGCCCATGCATTTATATATTTTTATGTAAGTCTAGTAGTTAATAAACAGCATATCACAAGCAAGGAAGGGCACTCAGTTTTGGAATCATTGTGTTTTGAAGACTTCTTGCATGACATTCAACTTTTAAACACTATTGACTAGCATGTTTTAGAATTTGTTATATAATATAGTGTTATTGAATGTTAATTTTTCTGTCCCATGATATAGTGGCAAAATTGTGAATATTTTAATTGCAAATATGCCCGTTGATCCTCGACATATACTTTTGTATTCTTGCAAAATAATAATTGGACACATCAATCTGTTTTTTATGTTTATGTTTTTTATGTTTCATCAGTTTATGCCATGAGCAATACTTTAAGAACGCTTTAGATTCCTTCTTCTACTTCTTCCCATAAAGTGCATGGAGCATCAAAGCTTCTTCTACTTCTTCCCATAAAGTGCATGGAGCATCAAAGCAGTCTACTTCTTCCCATAAAGTGCATGGAGCATCAAAGCAGTCTACTTCTTCCCATAAAGTGCATGGAGCATCAAAGCAGTCTACTTCTTCCCATAAAGTGCATGGAGCATCAAAGCAGTCTACTACTTCCCATAAAGTGCATGGAGCATCAAAGCAGTCTACTTCTTTCCATAAAGTGCATGGAGCATCAAAGCAGTCTACTTCTTCCCATAAAGTGCATGGAGCATCAAAGCAGTCTACTTCTTCCCATAAAGTGCATGGAGCATCAAAGCAGCAGCAACACCACTGTCAAGCTCAATGCAAACACTCTGTGAATCATTGTTGTGTATACTTTTTTGCTTTAATTGAATACCAATAGTTTTCCGATTTACTTAGGAAGGAGAGAATACAATGTTGACATTAAAATCATATAATATACTTGCTTTAAGTAAAAAACAAGGGACAAAATTGTCACAAAACCAGGTTTTCATTGTGAAAAAAAAATCTGATAAAGGGAGAAAACTCAAACTGAACTTTTTTGAAATGACCAAAAAAAATTAACCCCCTTTGTAAGTTTTTTTTTTTTTTAAATCTATTTTTAGTCGTGGCGACCTTGACATTGGAGATATTGACGTGATTTCTTTCGTGGGACACACCGTCCCATGATGGTGAACAAATGTGCCAAATGATTTTAAAATCTCACAATGAATGACATAGTTATGGCCAGGACAAGCTCATTTATGGCCATTTTTGACCTTTGAACTCAAAGTGTGACCTTGACCTTGGAGATATCGACGTAATTATTTCGCGCGACACACCGTCCAATGATGGTGAACAAATGTGCCAAATGATTTTAAAATCTGACGATGAACAACATAGTTATGGCTCGGACAAGCTCATTTATGGCCATTTTTGACCTTTGAACTCAAAGTGTGACCTTGACCTTGGAGATATCGACGTAATTATTTCGCGCGACACACCGTCCAATGATGGTGAACAAATGTGCCAAATGATTTTAAAATCTGACAATGAACGACATAGTTATGGCCCGGACAAGCTTATTCCGCCAGCCCGCCAGCCCGCCAGCCAGCCAGCCCGCCAGCCAGCCAGCCAGCCAGCCCGCCCGCATTCGCCAATCTAATAACCAGTTTTTTCCTTCGGAAAACCTGGTTAAAAAAGATCATTTCTCCCTTCTACTTCATCTTCTGTCTTCAACTTATTGACATCCCTGCATATGTTCAGGAGACATAAATCACAATTTAAAAAATAAACAAGGGACAAAATTGTCACAAAACCAGGTTTTCATTGTGAAAAAAAAATCTGATAAAGGGAGAAAACTCAAACTGAACTTTTGAAATGACCAAAAAAAATTAACCCCCTTTGTAAGTTTTTTTTTTTTTTTTTAATCTATTTTTAGTCGTGGCGACCTTGACATTGGAGATATTGACGTGATTCTTTCGTGGGACACACCGTCCCATGATGGTGAACAAATGTGCCAAATGATTTTAAAATCTCACAATGAATGACATAGTTATGGCCAGGACAAGCTCATTTATGGCCATTTTTGACCTTTGAACTCAAAGTGTGACCTTGACCTTGGAGATATCGACGTAATTATTTCGCGCGACACACCGTCCAATGATGGTGAACAAATGTGCCAAATGATTTTAAAATCTGACGATGAACGACATAGTTATGGCTCGGACAAGCTCATTTATGGCCATTTTTGACCTTTGAACTCAAAGTGTGACCTTGACCTTGGAGATATCGACGTAATTATTTCGCGCGACACACCGTCCAATGATGGTGAACAAATGTGCCAAATGATTTTAAAATCTGACAATGAACGACATAGTTATGGCCCGGACAAGCTTATTCCGCCAGCCCGCCAGCCAGCCCGCCAGCCAGCCCGCCCGCATTCGCCAATCTAATAACCAGTTTTTTCCTTCGGAAAACCTGGTTAAATACATATATTTTGACAATCTCTTGCAGGACGGTTACATTTAGTATAACACTTGAGCGCTCTTGTTTAGGCCGGTAGAAGTGTACATTGATCCGTCCTGCTGAGACTATATTGGCATTGGAAACCTTTATTCGAGGTGTGCTGACGTCTTCTGTGATACCTGGGGTAACTGCTGCAATAATACCCATGCCATGGAAAGTGCCATACCCGTCCAAAGTACATATATTGTGGTCAACATTATAGGCCACGAACTGCAAGGAAGATGGCGACGTCACTCCTGGAATGTGCACTCCATTTGTAGCAGAAGCGTTGGTTTCAAATCTCATCACTTCTATGTAACGGGAACAAAATCCCATTTTATTTAGTACATCAATCAGAAATCGTGAAGAAAATTGATTGTGGAGTTGCACAGCAAGTCCTAGTTGCAGAGGGGAATGCAACATACGCGGCCTAGCAGTTTGTATTATAGCTTGTCCTATTGACGCCTTCTTGACACAATTAGTGTTTTTCGGAAAAAGTGTGGACAGAAATGCGCTTAACGAGCCAGGTAAGAAATCTGTCTGTTCTTCCAGGGAAGAAAGTGCAACTGGGGACGGGTATGTGTCCTTATTAACAGGCATTTCTTTAATCTCACTTTGTATGAGCTTTGCTGCTGCTTTGATGATTGACGCCTTCTGTTCTGCTGTGTCCATATTCTTCGGTTAGTTGTAAAAGTCATTCAATATTGACGAGGCGGTTTCTTTGAATGTTACAATATTGGAAACACCATTGAGTTCAGTAATTACCACTCGACAGGGCTCGAAATTAACGTTTTTTTTCTACTTGCAAAACATTGCGAGCTGCTTTAATACCAACTCGCAAAATCAAAAACAGTCTCGCAAATTTTGCAGGAAACATACAAAAGTTTGGACATTAATTTAGTACTATTAAAACAAAATAAAAAGTACTTAACATACACATTTTATTTCTGCAATCATACAAATATATCAGTTCCTTGGACCATAAGGGTATTTGTTTTCAAATATAAGTGTGTCGTGTTCAGTCAGAAAACAAAGTGTAAGTGTCAGTTCGGGATATTTGTAATGGGTTTTCAAATATTGAAAAAAATCAGCTATGATATCGTGTGTTGAGTGCGACGTCACCAAAATACAAATCAACGGTTAACTTTACTTTATCTTTCGTATTTTTATTTCCGTCTGCAGGCAAATAGAAACTAATTATGTTTGGCTTCAATGCCATGTCTGTTCAAGTTCAATGAGCAAATGTGAATAGTCAACTGTTTCACGTTCTTTGTTCCAATACTATCCGCGTATCTGTACTATAAGTATACCAGGGGAAGGTGCGCGCTTCCGCATACAGGTATTCAGACGTTCTATAAATTGACCTACGGTTTAGCGTTCATGACGTCAAGTGCATTTATATTACTAGTTTTTTTTCCCACTATTTCATTACTCGCAAAAAAATACTAGTGGCTTAAAACTTAACTCGCAATCAATATTTTTCACTCGCATTTTGCGAGTGTGCGAGTGTTAATTTCGAGCCCTGGCTCGATCTTTATAATGTTCCTTCAACCTTTTCTTCATGTACACGGCACTGTACGCACATCCTGGAATCAATTCTTCCATTTTTAAAACTAAGTCATGTTCATTGTCATTTTCTTCCAAGAACTGCATAACAGATACAAATGCAGCATTTTGCTCTAGATTTTCTGGTCTGCCTCTTGGAGATTTTACTGTAGCTTCTGGGACAGTCTGTTTACTAAAAGGTAATTGTTGTGCAGTTCTAAAATTGACATTGCATGTCTGATGATAAATTGCATCTGCTGCATGCAAATCTTGTGCAAATTCCAGTCTTGCCAACACCTGATAACCCCACTCATCCTTTCTACCTTCACACACTTCCCTGATTGTTGCTTGAAAATTAAACGTTCGCACAGGATACACATCATGTCCTCTTTTGCAGCCCTTAAGTTTGGCAACTTTGCCACAAAATAAGCAATGATGACCAAAGTCCAAACCGCCATTTGACCGAAGACGTCTGTATTCTTCTGAAAAGCCTGCACCACGGTTTCCTAATTGCCTTGCTTCCCTCGGTCGACAGAAATCACGACGGCAGTCTTTGTGAACACGTTGTCCAGTTGTTACAATGACGCTCAAACCCAGGGAACTGGCGAGTGTTTTAATCGTTACGCACCCCTTTTCTCTGAGCTGTGTGGTGGGTTGGCCATCGCCCAGCTCCTTTGTGCAGAATATACAGCAGCTCATTGTATGACCCTGGAAATTAAATGAAAGTAATTAAAACACTGATACGAAGTTCCTGTTTTCATAGATTAATAAGGATAAATTACTCTGTAAGATAAACTATTTGGGATATTACACAATTTTAACATGACATCTTTCTTTTACTAACTAGAACTATAGTAAACTAATAGATACAATTACTAGCTGTGTTTTTTTTATAAGCACTTGGTGCGTGCTGCTTTCAAAACATCTAATTAATATAGCACATGTAGAACTAGATCCATGTTATGACATTATTCATGATTTGCATCAGATTCATTATATAGATTATAGATCTATCTGAATAATTTATGAAAAACCAAACAAAAGTGCACACCAATACATTAAACATGGGCTAAAACGAACTTTAAAATGAAAAATTCGTAAATTGAATTTTGACCCGAATGGTCTTCCGTAGTTTTTTTTGTCGAGCGTAAGTCTCCCTTAAAAATGAGTTATTTTTTGTTATTTTTTATCAAACGTGATTCTTAATATTTGTTATACATGATTTTAAATATCTTTTATACATGATTATCACTATAAAGAGCACAGAAATAACAAAGATTGGTAAACAAATATTTACAAAGACTATGACATCATGACATGTTTTCCAGCAGTCAATTTCAATCTATTTAAAGCACAGACACAGATAAATCGGGTTTTTATATAGAGGAATGCATTTGTCCTGTATTAGTGAATATGCCATTGTATCATTTTAGGTTTTAATAAAATATAACTCACCTTTTAAGACCAAACAGCGTCAAAAGTTACGAGTCTTGGCATTTTGTTCTAGAATAGTTGCAACTTCTGGTATAAACATTGTCAAGAAATAATAGGCTATGGAAGCCAAAACATACCAAACAAAATTATAGTTAAAACCGGACGGTGTATCGCGGATATCTGAAAAACCGCACGGAGGCATGATGGCGAATTTTAATACAAGGTACATATTGCATATATCTATGCGATGAACGTTGTTTCATTTCTTTTGCAATTTGTTTTAGGTAATTTCTTTAAGGGGCCTGGACTATATATATATACATTCACCTCTGTGATGGGCTCAAAACGGACTATTTTTATGAAAGCGTCTCATTCATGTCATCATCATTCCAAGCGTTCATCGTGGAGGTAACAGTATCTAAACAATCTCTTGCACGACGGTTACATTACATTCAATGCATTGAAGAAAACCACCTCATACCATATCTTATATCAGTCTTAATTCATTATTACAAAATTGATATGGTTTTCTTGATGTAAACAAACCTACATACATACATATGTCGAAGCAATGCCTAACGTCACTCAATAAAAATTATGTTCAATTGTTTATATTTGTGAGGTGCGTGGAATTATTCCATCTGCGTAAGTGGGCAATAAAATAGTTACAAAGAGTTGCATTAAAACTCGCAAGTTTTTGCACGATGAATCGTAAATTTAAAATTCCTTCTCATTATTTTACGCCTCTGATCCTAAAAAATCCAAATCAAAGATACTTTGAATGCGTTTGTTCGGTTTTACGCAGTTTCTGGGCAATGCTGAGCCTTTCGCAGAGGTGTATGTGAGAGAAAGGAACGACAACTCTGCATGGAGATTGATATTTTGACTGTTTAGAAAGAATTTTCCTTTTCGGTGTGTAGCCGGGTTTGGTATAAGGAGAACTTATACTGCCTTGCTAAATGAGCTAGCTTTAATAGCCATGCGGTAAAGTGACTGCCTGATCTAAAACCGGGAGGTCCCGGATTCGATCCCCACTATGGTCGGGGATTTGTCTGGCTGGGTTACATTGGCACCCAACGTAAAAAAACCACCATGTGTGTCAGACGTCCCACAAATGTCATGGCAAAAGAAAATTCGTGGAAAAATTTCACAATTGGAGTGGGTGTATGAAGTAGGGTTCAGTATAAGGAGAACTTATACTGCTTTGCTATATGAGCTAGCTTTTATGGCGAGGCGGTAGATTGTCTGCCTGATTTGGAACCGGGAGGTCCCGGGTTCGATCCAAATGGTGATCGGGGATTTTTCTGGCTGGGTTACATTGGCGTCCAACGTAAAAAATCCACAATGTGTGTCAGACGTTCCACAGATGTCATTGCAATAGGAAATTCGTGGAAGAATTTCACAATTGGGGGGGGGGGTGTAGCAGGGTTCGGTATAAGGAGAACTTATACTGCCTTGCTATATTAGATAGCTTTAATAGTTGTTGAAAACAAGACTAGTGTGTACTATCTATTGCCTAAACCTTACAAAATGTTTTTGGTTCATTCGTCTAAAAACGAATTACTTTTTTGGTTGCTGGGTTACGTTTAAATGTGTTGTTCCATTAAAATGCGCTGGCTTTTATTTCTAATCAATATGCAAACTAAACAAGATGTGTTTGTGAAACACAATGTCCCCCTATATGATGTTTGACCTTGAAGGATGACCTTGTCCTTGACCCTTCACCACTCAAAATGTGCAGCTCCATGAGATACCCATGCATGTCAAATATAAAATTGCTAGCTTCAATATTGCAGAAGTTACATAACATGAGCAGTTGACCCATATATTTGACCTAGAAGGATGGCATTGACCTTGACCTTTCACCACTCAGAATGTGCAGCTCCATGAGATACACATGCATGCCAAATATCAAGTTGCTATCTTTAATATTGCAAAAGTATTCATAAAATAAGTGATTTGGGCCACATATATTTGATCTCTGACCTTGAAGGATGACCTTGACCTTGACCTTTCACCACTCAAAATGTGCAGCTCCATAAGTTACACATGCATGCCAAATATCAAGTTGCTATCTTCAATATTGCAAAAGTATTCATAATATAAACGATTTGGGCCACATATATTTGACCTCTGACCTTGAAGGATGACCTTGACCTTGACCTTTCACCACTCAAAATGTGCAGCTCCATGAGGTACACATGCATGCCAAATATCAAGTTGCTATCTTCAATATTGCAAAAGTATTCATAAAATGAGTGATTTTGGCCACATATATTTGACCTCTGACTTTGAAGGATGACATTGACATTGACCTTTCACCACTCAAAATGTGCAGCTCCATGAGATACACATGCATGCCAAATATCAAGTTGCTATATTCAATATAGCAAAAGTTATTGCAAAATGTTAAAGTTGGCGCAAACCAACAGACCAACCAACCAACCAACAGACCAACCAACAGACAGGGCAAAAACAATATGTCCCCCACTACTATAGTGGGGGACATAAAAAGACATTTTTAAGCGTTTGCCCGCAAATTAGGTAGCACATATAATCATATTAATTAAAAACCTACCTGAGAGACTTTATACAGATGCGTATACCGGTGATAGACGTTTACCAGGGGAGATTACTGCGGCCGTGTGCCTGTGAACAACAACAACAACAGAATGCATGGAGACATGTAAACAAATCTTGTTTATTAAAGAATGAAATGAAGAAATTAAAGTCATAATACAGGTTTCCATGTATTTTTGTTTGATTCTGATAGCTCTTTTAGTATAGCGATATTTTGTTCCTTCAACTGACTTGTTTATTTCTTCCAGCATTAATTTTACTTGAATTGATGCTTTTTCGGAGTTATCGCATAATTCGGACAAATATTAAACCCTAAATACTAACATAATTATTTCCAATTACGATTTGATTTTAATGTCTCAAGAACATGTTCATCTCTACCACAGGCTGAACTGAATTATAAAAGACCAAACTAAGTTATTTCATCTCTGTTTTTACAGACATTCCAACAAAATAGGTTTTATAGGTTGCCCAAAGTTTTTCCAATTAAATTGTGTACACTGGATGCAGAAATCATTTATATGTGTATCTTAATTCAATAAATTTCAGATAGTTAAAAATTTAATTTCTGAATATGATTGTATATAGACTTAGTTTATAGTTCTGTAAGAGAAAATGATCAAATTTAGCATAAAGGATAACAAATTTGTAACACAAAATTAGTGTCATTCAGGTTTTATTCAGGTTTGTACAAACAAACAGCTTTTTGTCATGCAATTCAATGATTTTAGCTGAGCTTTGAATCGGCAAAGACTTCAAAAGGATTGATTCAATAAGTTGGTTTATTTAACTTCTATATATCAAGTAAATGTCATAAGTGGGGACTTGAATATTTCTTGTTATCTTTGGTGAGTATTTCAATACAGGAGGCCTCCCAATAAAGGAGCTCAATTTAACACAGCGATATGTTAAGACCTGAATTTTTTTAAGTAGTTTACAAAAAGAGAGACGAAAATTTGTTGTGGTACATAAAAGTCATGAATTACTGTATATCACCAAATAGGCAGTTCTTCGAAAACCAAACCCTCTCAAATCTCTTAAAATGTTGATGTGTTAATTGAGTTAACCACCATGAATCAGGGTGATTTAATTTTTATATCTTTAGTCTTTCCTTATTCATATTTTTTATATGCCTTTATTTTTCATCAGAATGTTCAGAAATTCTTCTCATCACTCGTGTTTTTCTAGGAGTGTGTTAAGGATGGATGACTCCCAGTATCTGTCAATATTGCATGGGCGCCTGGACAACCTCCCCACCCTCAATTCTCGCCTCGTTAGAATATTTATCAGCTCAACATTTACAGGTAATGATAGTCAACATTTACAGGTAATGATCGTGAACATTTACAGGTAATGATAGTGAGATGTAAGTGTGAAACTATTGTACCTGCTTCACATTTTTATAGCAGATACAATAGTTTCTACTTTTACACTGATTCTTATAAAGGGATTAGGATATTATAATAAATAATTTGTACTTAATGCCCAAGTCCACAGGTAATGATGCAATTTTTGTACTTTCATCAGTTTTAATGAAAGTTACTGACATGTATTTTGCTTGAAACCTTTTGTTGGGAAGAAATGCAATCAATTTCAAAAGTTTGAAAGCACTTGATGAGAATAAAAGATATAATATAGACTCTCATTCACAACTTGAGCATGCCTATTTACATCAGGGACCTCATTAGATATGCAGTTTATAGAAACCCCATATATGATTGAAAAGACATGGACCTTTTTCTTTTTTGATTCAGCCATATAAAAACAACAATTATCTGTAATCTGTTTTTGAAAACATCTGCAGTATTGTCATTGAAAAACACAGTTCAAGTTCAAATAATAGCTGCTTAGCTTAAGCTTCTGTTATCAACAATAATGCTTGTTTTGCTTTATGTATTCCTAAACAGACACTCGGGAGGAGAGGAATGTGCTCTTGGAAGATGTCTACCCCAGATTGAAGACTGTCTGCAAGGAAAAATATGGCATGGACTTTCAGGTACTTATCCTATTACACAATTATAGTTACATGTCTTGTTAACACTGGGTGCTGACGAGGTCAAAGCGTAGTCCGTTTCGCTACGACGTCGGGTATATGTTTTACTACGAAAACATTGTTTAAATACACATGACATCGAGAACGGATTAGTCGAAAATTGTGTTTAAACAAGTAAGATTATGCTTTTCTAATAACAAAACTCTGAATTTAAGCACAATGACATTTCATAGGGCTGTTACATCAAATTATAATCCAAGATGTGTCTGGTTTATGCGGTTAAACATGAAATATACCGCTGATTTATAAAACCGACGTAATGTTTCACTTTAAAAAAATGCAATTAAGGTTTACAACTGTGTTTAAGTGACACAATTTTACAATTTCCATATTGGTCTATGTATCGTTAAGCCACTGGTGTGTTTAGAAATGTGTAGGGTGACCCAGTTATCAGGAATAAAGTCTAAATATTATTATTAGGCATGATCATGTCTCTGACAGTATACGTATATGCCTCGCTACGACAACGCTTTAGCGTGTATGCGTTTCTCACAGAAGACGTATTGGTTATCTCTCAAAGGCAAAATAAAGAAAAGTTTTTTTTAATACGGAGTCATGGAGTGGCTGGATGTTTTCTTTGAGGAAGAGGTACTAACAACGGCACAACATGATCCGAAGCGCACAGTCGACATGGTAATGCACTTTATGATATAATTAAATTCACGCCTAGGCCAAAGGAAACGATTAAAATCGAAAATCCATATATAAGATGACAGTTGAGAGTCGAGAACCTAATGTCGTCGGTCTCAATAAAAAAGACGCATCTTCACCTTGTGACAATCCCTTATACGTTCATTTTGATAGAGACCGACGATAGGTTTTCAGCATACGGTACTTTTTATCAAAAAACATTCGATTCTCGTTATCCCCAAGTCGCTTATCTCGAAACTCTGCTTATGTCAAAGTAAATCCCATGTCCCAACTTTGATCATTATTTATCTCATACGGATTTTGATTTTTACATTGTATATATCAAAGCGATTTTCTTGAAAATCCGTTATCGTCAACTAATTTTGAGATGAATTTCATGTTCGTATACATGATTTTACCTGTAAAATCCACACCTGTAACAGCCGTAAGGTGTGGAAAGTAGGACCCCAATGGCATAAATCCGAAATTGCATAATCAATATATCGTTGTAAAGGTGTGGCAGTGGGTTTCTGTCACAGGTTATTGTTTACTGCGTACATGACGGCCGGTAAATTTACCTCGTGTTACAATGCGGTTAAGGCCCAGTCTCAATATGATGCCGGCGGAGCCCCAGTGCGTGATCAGGCATCTACCGGGATGAACCGGGGCCCTACCGGGATTAACCGGTGCTCCACCGGGATGACCCGTGGACGACCGGGGACAACCGGGGCTCCACCGGGAAAGTATTACAATGTTTAATACCTCCGGGATGAAGCGGAAGTCACCGGGTAGGACCGGTAACGACCGGCGTGGCACCGGGAACAACCGGGACTGTACCGGGAACAACCGAGACGGCACCTGAGCTCCACCGGGGCCCATACACAGCCCGGCAGAGCTTCGGCAACGCCCCGGTAGAGCCCCGGTGAATGCCGGCAGAGTCCCTTTATAGCTACGTTGCATAAGTAAACCGGATCTCTGACGGTGCCGTCCCGGTTGTTCCCGGTGAAGTCCCGGTTGTTCCCGGTGAAGTCCCGGTTGTTTCCCGTGCCAAGCCGGTCATTGCCGGTCCTTCTCGGTCACTCCTGGTTCATTCCAGAGGTATTGAACATTTGAATACTTTCCCGGTGGAGCCCCGGTTGTCCCTGGTTAAACCGGGGCGTTGCCGCAGCTCTGTCGGGGTCTGATGCCCGTATAGCCCCGGTGAGTGCCGGCGTAGTGACGGTATACCGGGGCTCTGCCGGCTTTCACCGGGATCAACCTTTTCGTTTTGATGTTCATGCGCACAGTGAAGCACGGCATCTTTTGCACTGGGCAATGGCAGTCTGCAGTAACTGCAAACTGCATGTGATATGTCCTGAAATGGATACAGAGACTTCGTTGAGCAACTATACATTATATTTGTACTTCGTTGCGCAACCAATACATACTCTGTGCGAAACCTATACATAAAGCGACTTGTAATTACCTTTGAAACAAAGCATTTGAATAATTAAAACACATGTTCGTAACCTGTTTTGTACTTTAAAATGTGTAATGTACACTGAATCAAAGTAACATGTAGTTTTATTTAATTTAAGTTACCGTAATTGGTAATTTTAACAGAATAACCACCTTATGCATTGCTTCAAATCAAAATATTTCGATTTTAGCTCAAAATAAACTTAAAGGTTGCAACTACGCGCATTTGTTATTAGTTTGTTATTGAAAATAAGTGCCTAACATTACTGGATGATCCGTTCTCTAATCCATAAACACCAGAAAAGATGAAACTCGCCTGATTAAGTAGTGTATTTACACAATGTTTTCGTAGTAAAACATATACCCGACGTCGTAGCGAAACGGACTACGCTTTGACCTCGTCAGCCCCCAGTGGTTAACAAGATGGGACTTGTTTGCAAGTTGCAAAAATTGCAATAATAAAGTCAGAGATTTAAGTCAGAATTTTTTTCCTATGAAAACAAGTAAAATTAAAATTCTGGCTAATATAAATGTGATTTTAAATAAAATTAACAAAATAAAAAAAATAAAAAAAGTGTATGTAAAAAAAAGTGAAAAAGTCTCTTTAAATCAGATTAAATTTATGTTAGGTATAATACTATTAAATCATTATTATTTGTGGTTTCATCATTCCGTCATGCTTATCTGTTTACTATCACTTTATAACAATGGACAAATTAATTTTCATGAAATAAAAAGGGCTGGTTAGTATAACCTCTAACTTTAAGTAAGTTTCCCCAGCTCATTTTTTTTAGCCAAATTTATCTTGCTATGGATTTTTTTTGGTCATTTTTGCTGTTGTATAGGGTTTTATGAATATAATCTTATGCAAACTAGAATTTTTTTAGACAGATTAGTCAATGATTAGCCTTTGTCAAATTTTGCAAATGGCAAATTAAAACCTGTTAGTGACTCCCTCTTTCCACCATCATTAATTGTGGACAAGTATTACAAACACATCGAAAAATGATCGACTGAAATGTTTAAGCATTTATTTTTTTAATCGAAAACCAAAAAATGTCAACAAAATAGTAATAAAAAAACAAAAAAAGTAATTTTATGCCAAGGAGTATAAATAAATTACAGAATATGTTTTTTATGATAACATGTATCATTCCACAGCTGGTGGACATGCGCTGGGGTGTCCCAGTGGAGGCGTCTGACGATCATCAGGCTACACAGCTGTGCCTGGATGAAATCAAGAACTGTCAGAAACTCTCCACGGGTCCAAACTTTGTGGTGAGTGATAGGGTTGCTCAATGGTTGTAGTACAGTTGTATTCAGGACGCATTCTGTTGTAATATGAACTGCTTTCTATAAAGATTGGGCTTAATGCATGTGCGCATTAGGTGACATCTCAAAAAAGCCTGTGCAGTCTTCACAGGCTAATCAGGGACGTCACTTCAACCTAGTCTGGCTTTTGATAGATGAGACTTTCATTTACGAAAACTTCCATAAAAGTGAAAAGTGTTGGACGACATTTTACGCACATGCACGAAATCCTGTTTTCCCTCACCACGGATCATACGCCTGCAGTAACAGTCTTGATGTAGCCGGCTTGCTTGTTTGTAAGAGTGCTTGAGTTTAGTTTGGTCATGAAGTTATTTTTGCAACAGTTCTTACTTTACCTATGACTTAAGCAGCCAGTTGTCAGCTACTGGTATAAGTATTTGAACCAGCTTACCCTGGAATTGTGTGATATAATTTCACTGCCCGCCCAGATTTGAAATACTGTTAAAGACAGTGCGAAAAAAACAGGACTGTACAGGCTTAACTGGGGCAATGCTTTACGCTCATGCATTTAGACTGGTTGTCTCAGAGCGTGGCTCATAAATAAACATTCCTGTTCCAGACATTCCTGAACCAGAAGCACGGCTTTCGCCCACTTCAGACAACCATTTCAGCAACAGAGTTTGAGTTGCTAACCTCATGCTTGAAGGTAAAACCGTGTTTATAGAACAAATAGTGTTGGCTATACATGCATTCATTTAACAAGTCTTTGTATTTCTTAAAGCCTTGTAATTCTTATGGCTTTGTATTTAGTGAGGCTTTGCATTTCTTAAGGATTTGTACCGGTATTTAGCAAGGCTTTGTTTTTAGCAAGGTCTTGAATTTCTTTAGGCTTTGTATTTGTTTAGGCTTTGTGTTTAGCAAGGCTTTGTTTTTAGCAAAGCCTTGAATTTCTTTAGCTTTGTATTTCTTTAGGTTTTTTATTTGGGAAGGCTTTGTTTTTAGCAAGGGCTTGTATTTAGCTAAGCTTTGTATTTAGCAAGGCCATGTATTTAGCTAGGCTTTGTATTTAGCTAGGCTTTGTATTTAGCAAGGCCTTGTGTTTAGCTAGGCTTTGTATTTTTTTTGAAGCTTGGTATTTCTTAAGGCTTAATATTTACAAAGGTTTTGTATTTACCAAGGCATTATTTTATGCGGTATTAATTTGCATTGCAAGGCTTTTATCTAACAAGGCTTTGTAGTGAGCAAGGCTTTTGTATTTAGGAAGCCTTTGTATTGGGGAGGGTTTGTATTTCTGAAGATTTTTTTTTTGCATTGCTTTTTTTATTTACCAAGGCTTTATATTTACCCAGGCTTCATGTTTAGCAGCACTTTATATATAGCAAGGCTTTATATTTTGCAATGCTTCATAGTTAACAAAGCTTTATATTTAGCCAAGCTTCATATTTAGCACGTCTATATATTTTGCCAGTCTTTATATTTAGCAAGGCTTCATATTTAGCAATGATTCATAGTTAGCAAGGCTTTATATTTAGCAAGTCTTTATATTTAGCAAAGCTTTATGTTAAGCAAAGCTTTATATTTAGCAAGGCTTCATATTCAACAAGGCTTTATATTTAGCAAGGTTTTATATTTAGTAAGGCTTGGTTAATCTGGAAACAGTCTTATTTAAGAATGTACATTTTTGTTACTAATGATACATTTGTGTAATATATTATATTTTTAAAGCTCCATCTTCTGTTCAATTAGTTGTATTCATTGTCTTTTATTCTTTCACATGCCCTTTACTTAAGGAAGAAGATCATGTTCATCTGTAAGTTGTGAGCTGAAAACTCATCTGTTACTTTAATTTGTTGTAACGTTTATAATAAAACAGGGCATTTAACTCTGAGCCTCTGCATGTGATTCATGTTTTATGCCTAGCAATATGACTCAAATTAATGGCCTGTATTATACAATTGCCTAGTATTTCATTTGTGTAAAATATAGGAATAATAAAGCCCCAGAAACATTATCAAGAGAGGAAATTGTGTTACCATCTCTAAGTCTGTAATTTAAGGTTAGTGACCAATTGCCTATTCAATACCAAACAATAGAGCAAGGTTTGACAGCTGAACTATTGTATCTTTTAAAGAACTGTAAAGGAGTTGCAATAGTTTCACTCCCAACCCTTGACATACAGGACAACAAGGACCAGCTAGTTCAGTTTGTTTGTCGTGGCTACAAATCCAACGGTTGCCAATTTGTCTCAATGGCAACCACATAATTATTGTGGTAATTGGTCATGAAATATTTTCTACAGCCATTCCACCGCTAACTCTGATTCAAGTAGGGAAGGTGTCAGTTACTTGCATAAGTGTATGCACTTAGCTGTCGTAAACCATCTATCCGAGGGAGTTGGTAAACTGACTGTCGTGATATGATTGAAATACTGTTGAACACTGTAAAAAAAGAATCTGACAACGCAAACAAAACAGACAAAACTGCTTAACCCACAATTATTCCATTAATTTGAAAACAACAAAACGACTAACACACACACGCACACACACATACTCACATAACAGGTCCTAACAAACATACAAAATGCGACAAAAATAATAAATAAGTTACTGTCTTACCATGCTAGGAGAGTGACGTGGACTCATCCCTGGTAGAGTGCTGGTACAGAAGAGACGACAATCAGGTACCCCCAGTGTACGTGCTACAGCCAATCAGCTCCTTGATACCAGGCTACAGGGACAAGGTATGGCACGCTGGCATTTCACTTTTGGATAACGACCTACATCAAGCACTCTTGAAAATATTTGATATGCTAGGAAACGAGGCTTAATGCAAGTGCCTAAAGTTATCCTGAGCAGTCTGCACAGGCAAATCAGGGACACAACATTCCGCTTTTATGGAATTTTTCATTTAAAGGGAGTCTGTCCTAAACAAAAATTCAGTCTATGTGTAAAGTGTCGTCCCTGATTAGCCTGTGCAGTAAGCTAGACAACAGTTGTGTCACACACAGGGAAAACCGAGATTTATGCATGTGCGTAAAGTGTTGTCTTACTGAATTTTTGTTTAGGACAGATTTCCTTTAAATAATGCACATGCATAAAGCCCTGTTTTCCTTGAGCGTGACATCTTATTCAGGAATGTATGAGTCGATTGCTGACTGTCATGACTTTACTGAAATAATGTGATACTAATATTATTTGTCAGCCGAAAAAAAAATCAAATTTTTTTCAATCATGCAAGCACAAATGAAACTATGAATTGTCGCCATTTCCATTGAGTATATAACATGTTTATTCATAAAACACAAACAAACAAACATACTATTTATAGAAAAATTTAAAGCCACAAAGAAATAGGATGAGTTGGCCTTATGTTATCTTTTCTTTCTGTTTTTCTTGGTAGTAAGATATATATTATGTTTACATTTACAGTTGTCTGCACAGAAAGCATGTTTGTATCATCAAAAGGCTTTATAAACTAAAAAATGCAACATAATTTTGTATATCAAAACAACAAATTTTGGTATCTTTATAACAAACAATGTGTAGTACAAATACATTTAGAGCATAGAGTAGTTTCTCAGTTCATTATGATACAGTTTGGATATGCACATCGTCACATCCAGGCATAATTCGACTCCTTCAATAGAATACAGATAAGCTGCATCGGAATGATGTTTTTCATGAGTTTCATGCATGATTTAATTAGATAAGCTAATTTGCACACTACAATCTAACATTTTAGAACAATGATGATGCCCTGAAGGAGTGGGATGAGGTGTTTGCAAAGTTGCGAGAGTGTCTGAGATTTGCCAGCAAGAAATGTTACGAGAAACAGCGCTTATCAGAGGAGGAAATGCATAAATACTACATGTCAGGTAGGCATTGACCTTGCCAATATTGTAATATATTTAATGAATGTCTTTATAAATGTACACTTTATTGTCATTGTTAGCTCATCTATTTTTTGAAAAAAAATTATGAGCTATTGTCATCACCTTGGCGTCGGCGTCGGCGTCCGGTTAAGTTTTGCGTTTAGGTCCACTTTTCTCAGAAAGTATCAATGCTATTGCATTCAAACTTGGTACACTTACTTACTATCATGAGGGGACTTGGCAGGCAAAGTTAGATAACTCTGGCGTGCATTTTGACAGAATTATGTACCCTTTTTATACTTAGTAAATTGAAAATTTTGGTTAAGTTTTGTGTTTAGGTCCACTTTATTCCTACAGTATCAAAGCTATTACTTTCATACTTGCAACACTTATTAACTATCATAAGGGGACTGTGCAGGCAAAGTTATGTAACTCTGACTGGCATTTGGACGGAATTATGGGCCCTTTATACTTAGAAAATTGAAAATTTGGTTAAGTTTTGTGTTTTGGTCCACTTTACCCCTAAAGCATCATAGATATTGCTTTCATACTTGGAACACTCGCAAACTATCATAAGGGTACAGTAAAAGTACAAGTTGCATATCTCTGGTTGTCATTTTTACAGAATTATGGCCCTTTTTTGACTTAGTAACTTTGAATATATAGTTAAATTTTGTGTTTCGATCCACTTTACTTCTAAAGTATCAAGGCTATTGCTTTCAAACTTCAAATACTTTTATGCTATCATGAGATTACTTTACCTGGCAATTTGAATTTTACCTTGACCTTTGAATGACCTTGACTCTCAAGGTCAAATTATTAAATTTTGCTAAACTTGCCATAACTTCTTTATTTATGATTAGATTTTATTGATACTTTGACAAAACTACTCTTACCTGACATACCACCATAGACTCCACCCAAACAATCTCCCGTGCCCTCCCCCCTCCCACCGAATCCCCCCCCCCTAATTTTTTTATTTTTTTTTTATTTTAAGATCATCTCACAAATGACCACCACACCCTCACACTATACCCCCCACCCCACCCCACCCCCAAAATTATTTTTTTTTGAAACCGTTAAAAAACACAAATATTTATTTTTATTATTTTATTTTTGAAATACCGTCCAACCATCGCACCCAAGAAATCCCCCCACCCCCAAAAAAATTATTTTTTTGCATTTTGTTTTCGCATTTTTGAAGATAATGTAATAAATGTCCACACCCCACACTATACACCCCTCTTCACTCCACCCCTCCCTCCTTAGCGATTGAAATTGAGAGTCCCTTCACCTTTAAAAAGAAAATAGATGAGCGGTCTGCACCCGCAAGGCGGTGCTCTTGTTTTATTTTTTAATAATTTTTGTCCTTGTCATCATTATTATCGTCGTCATTGTTTTGATCGTTATTGTTATGATCATCATTGTTATAATAATCATCGTTATCATCATCATGCATGATTATCATAATATTTGGTATGATCATCACTAATTTCACTATTATCATTGTCATTGTTGTAATAATAATTGTTATCATCTTGGATTGTTATCTTAATTATACACTGCAACTCCAATATATCGCGGTTGAAGGGGTCCAAAGATCGCGACCGTGATATATCCGGCGTGCGATATAAATTGTCAGTTTATGTATGCATGTATATGTATACATTAGCATCATTATGCAATCTCGAAACACGCTATTTACCAACCTTATTCAAGTTTGTGTTATATCCATATGTCATTAATTGGTATAACACAAAACATTATTCCATGTGAGGATTTTCAAATGCGTATAATTAAATTTGTAATCCGAAAAACATTGCCGAGTTTTATTGTTCAAGAAAGCATGCACAAATTAGACCCATGTACAAAATGACGTCATTCATTTCTCATGAAAAGCATGCACAGCATGGGGTTTAATAGTAGAGCATTGTGACTAACTGATCTATATTGTATTATACTGTATCTAACGCACACAGATTGTTGAGATAGGTCAGTATTGACTTGTGACATTTACTGTTATAATTGTGTACACCTTCATGTGTGCACTGGTGCGTTTCGGCAGTTCAAAGCAAATTCAATAGAGAATTGTAACACCCGAAATGACCTGTCATGTTTGACAAATTGGTCTTTTGTTTATCGCAGTACACAGGTGTTAATGTGATGTACAATGTAAGCAAACAATCTGGTCAAAACTGGATTATGACTATTGGATTAAAGTTGGTGAAAAAAAAGGGAAAAATACTTGCTTGAAACGGATTTTAATGCATCAAATTCTCAGATAAAAACATTTTATTTAAGGATTATGCTCATCAGATTTTTGGGAGCCATAGCCGATTCGCGATATATTGGACGACGCGATATAACGGACCGTGATATATTGGAGTTGAAGTGTAATTATGATGATGATTGTTATCATTGTCATAACTTGTTATCACACTCATGGTTATTATCATCATTGTTCATAATCATGAATTGTTTTCATAATCTTTGTTATGATCATTTTTGTTTTCATCATCATGCATTGTTATCATAATCATTAGCACAATTGTTATAATCGTCAGGAATTGTTATCATAATCATTGTTATGATCACTTTTGTTATCTTCATCATGATTAATGGCAGTCTCGTTGGCACTTAAATTTGCGGATTCCAAATTAATGTAATAAAACATCTTCAAGAATGCATGTTGTGTCATGGTATTTTGTCTGTCACAAGTTGCAGTACACATGGATTGAATATGTAGTGTTATTCTGCATAGGAAGCTAAATTGTATTTGTAAGATGTCAATCAAGTAAACTGTGCACTGACTCGGGCTTCGTTTTGGTGTGTAAGCTGATTACAAATAATAAAATGTCACACGTAAATATATTGGATATTACATTAATTAACTCATGATACATCCTCTTTGAAGGGGATCTGTTATTAATTGGAAGCTTAATTTCCAGGTTTGTTCCAGCTACACAATCCACAAAAATAGTATCCGACAAATGATAATGGTTTCATAGTATGCTATTCGTACCAACTAAAGAGTTATCCTATTTTTAAGGGAATACATATGTTTTAAAATTATTTAAGTCACCGAGGCGGAAATTTTCAACGGTATCCTTAAGTTACCAGACAGCGCGGCGGATCATTGCCTGTGTTTTGTACGCATCATCGATGACATAACCTCTCATCTGGATCATAGCAAAGCTTGGCGCTTCATCGACGTCATGACAGAAAATCCGAAATCTCTGGACATGGAGGCTCAGAACATTCTGAGTAGATTGAGAGATGAGAAAATAGTGCGCAAGTTAAATAACTTCAATATTACAAGGTCAGTGTAAAATGTGGCCTTTTCTTTCTTTGTAAATTTAAACAAGATGTGTTTGTGAAACACTATGTCCCCCCATATATTTGACCTTTGACCTTGAAGGATGACCTTCACCTTTCACCACTCAAAATGTGCAGCTCCATGAGATACACATGCGTGCTAAATATCTAGTTGCTATCTTCAATATTGCAAAAGTTATGGACAATGGTAATGTTTGACGCAAACAAACCAACAAACCAACAAACAGACAGGGCACAAACAATATGTCCCCCAGTATAGACTGGGGGACAAAACAATGCAAATGCCAGTATAGACACTTTTTTCAAACCTTATGTGGAAAACGTTTTGCTAATTCAATAATAGCAGATTGAAATGTTTGTTTTCCAATTTTTTTTTAATATATATCTGTTTGATTTCGATGCTTTTCTTTATGTTGTTTCAAAATGATCTCCTAGTCATGTTTCTGGTATTCGGGTAAGACTGATAAGCGGTGCTTATATGAAACATTCATGAAAATTGGTGGTTACACACTTTTGTAGGGTATATAATCCTAGAAGCAAGTTTTCTTGTTAAATTGTTGATCTAGTTGTCTTGTTGATCTAGTTGTCAGAAACGAACATTATGGCCATAAAGGTGTGATGCTTGCTTTAGACATGAAAGAAAATGAATCCTTAAGCAAAACAAACAACAACAAAAAACGTCATCCCGTTAGAGTAAAAAGGCTCCGTTTTTGCACTTCCAAGACCAGTGTCAGTGTTCTGGATTATAATTAAGCAAATGTTGGAATTAAATAGGTTTGGCGTGTCACATGAGGATATCCAAATAAACTAATTGCTTAAAATTCCCTTTAAAAATATTTGCAATACAATACAGATATGTTTCACTTGCAGATACTCGGTTAAATGGAGCGAACATGAAGGCATAAATCGCGAAGACCACCAACAGTACCTGGATAATTTCAAAGACTCTTTCTACAACAGCATGGTCGTCAAGATCGAATCTGCCGTGCGAAAGGAAAGAAGTCTTAACATGGACGGGCTTTATATCGAGGTTTGGTTTATTGTCGAATCTGCCAGTCTGTTTGGACTGCAACTTAAAATTACATATCACAAATGTTCTCAATGACGCGACCCAATCTTGCGTTTAAAACCTGTCTCCTAAATCAAAGGGCTATCACAAATGTTCTCAATGACGCGATCGAATCTTGCATTTAAAACCTGTCTCCTAAATCAAAGGGCTATCACAAAAAAAATCTCAATGACGCGACCCAATCTTGCATTTAAAACCTGTCTCCTAAATCAAAGGGCTATCACAAATGTTCTCAATGAAGCGATCCAATCTTGCGTTTAAAACATGTCTCCTAAATCAAAGGGCTATCACAAAAAAAATCTCAATGACGCAACCCAATCTTGCGTTTAAAACCTGTCTCCTAAATCAAAGGGATATCACAAATGTTCTCAATGACGCGATCGAATCTTGCATTTAAAACCTGTCTCCTAAATCAAAGGGCTATCACAAAAAAAATCTCAATGACGCGACCCAATCTTGCGTTTAAAACCTGTCTCCTAAATCAAAGGGCTATCACAAATGTTCTCAATGAAGCGACCCAATCTTGCGTTTAAAACCTGTCTCCTAAATCAAAGGGCTATCACATGTTCTCAATGACGCGACGCAATCTTGCATTTAAAACCTGTCTCCTTAATCAAAGGGCTATCACAAATGTTCTCAATGACGCGACCCAATCTTGCGTTTAAAACCTGTCTCCTAAATCAAAGGGCAAGGTCACACTTACATGTAGGGGTCAAATGTAGGCATAAAACAGCTTGTCCTGATTGTAACTTTTTCATTAATAAAATCATTGTTTACTTAACTAATCACAAATGCCCAGCATAAGGAGACGGTATGATACATCTTACCAGCTAAAAGGTCAACATAAAACTAATGTTTCACAATTAATTTTGTGTGCATTACCAAGCTTGATATGGACTAAAACTTCTTTATTCTCCATCAGTTATAAAAATAATGTTTACAAATATTCATATGCAGATGGTAATAAAATCTTTAAGACATTTTTCCGTAGCTACTTAGGTCAAGGTATGGCTTAGGGCACATTTTGACATGTTACAGCTTCACTGAACCGTAAATTCTTCGTTTTTCGGACAATTTAAGTGTATTAGCCGGACATATTCATCATTGGATGGCGACATGTTGCACGCAAGGCACGTTTCTATTCCTCAAATATCAAATTTCATAGGTAATTTCTCAATGCATGCCCATGGGCATGATACAGATTGAAAATTGAAAAAGACTGTACAAATATTGAGGTAACACATTTAAAATAACATAACATGTTCACTTTATAAGAGGACATTTTCATGAAATGATTGCTTATAGTGGTCATGGTCACACTCATTTGTTTTATATTATGAATGCCATTGTTGGTTACAGACACACCATTTTAAAAGATACATTTTTATTCAGTTCAACATTTACAAATGCAGGGCTTGTGGGTTTGTCAATTTTGATCACTGCTGAACAAGGATGTGTAGCGTAATGCGATGAAATGATAACGTACACAACTCGAAACACCGTTTATTGAAACGTATTTCGCTCTTTAACAAGACGCTTTCCAAGTCCATAAAATATACTTAAGAACAAGATACATACGGGACCCTAACGGCTCCACAGAAACAATAAAATTAATCTGATGTCTCAGGCTGTCTTATATGTACTGACTAAACTAGTACAGAATGTTAAAACGTATATATACCCACGAAATGCCAGACGGATGTAGGTCATATACACGGTGAACAGCTCAAATTAATCAGGAAGAGTTTGGTATTTGAAATTTTTCAAATAAAAAAGGGGGTAAACAAGAAATAACTTTTAAGTCCGTGGATTAACAGTATATTTGGAAATCGTGTACATAAATTAATTTACAAATTGACCTTGGGCCAAATCCTGAACTTCTTGTTAATGTAAATAGAAGATATTCTCAAATTTTGAGCAGGTTAATTTATTATGTCATAGTATGTTCAAAACCAAAAAAAAAGATAAATAACATTTTCTTGTCGAAAAACTTCAAAAAATATTTGCAGATCTCGCCTTCAAGCAATCAAAGCATATTCTGTAGGATGTAGAGCATGAAACGATTTGTTCAAAATCAATTCGTTACGATGGTTTGTCCTCTCCAGTTACTACAGCACTTGAATATGGCCAATGATCGATGTCGGATGTTTCATGGACGCGAAGAGATACTGAAGGATGTGGCTTCATACATTCAGGGCTCCGAAAACAAGATACTGGCTCTGTACGGGCAGTCCGGATGCGGAAAGACGTCTATTATGGCACAGATCGCAAAACTTGTAAATGACTTTGGAATATGTGTATTTTTTGTTTAATATGTATGCATTTAAATAAAATTTCAAATGTTGATAATAATCATATTCATAACCAAATCTGTTTCGTTTAAATGAAGAAAGATTTTCTATATGGCTCACTGATTGCAAAATTTGCAAATAGATGTAAGGAGCTTAATTTTCAGTGCGCATCAGTCAACAATATTAATACAGTTCTTTATCACATGCTTAACCCAGTTTCCCATGTAATACAACCATTACATATTTTTTTATATTACACATGTGTAATACAACATTTGTAAGCGTTTTCATTGGCCTAGTTTTCGTTTATTGACCAATCGCATTTTGTTATTTTGCTGAAATGACGTTGCAACCTCAAATGACGTCACGAAATGTTAACAACATTCGGGATGTATTATTATGTTTGCGTCAATATTTATTTAATTTGCTCATTTAAAAGCATATGATAAAAAAGATCTGACACTCGTTGTCATATCATACCATATTTTATTAAACTTGTCCAGGAAATTCTGTAGTAAGCTCGCCAAAGGCTCGCTTACTAACAAAATTCCTGAACTCGTTTAATAAAATATGGTATGATATGACAACTCGTGCCAGATCCTATATTTCTATTTTTTATAATACAAAAATACAAACACCTGAAGCTTCCAATGATAAAAGAACAAACACCTGAACCAAAAATAGTTTTTACACCAGTATTAAGTGCATACTTTCTGACCGACACGTTATTAATTACTTACAACCAATGGATTTGTATATTTCAGGCACCGGGTTTGCTGAAGAACGCCGTTGTGGCCGTTAGATTTCTCGGGACATCGCCTAACAGCAGCAACCTGTGGCGTCTGCTGCGGAGTCTGTGTGAGCAGATCACCATCTGCTACGACAAGGACAAACAGCAGGTGTGGTAGCCATAGCAACCATTTTTATTTGTTGCTCTTTTTGTATCAAAATTAAACAGAATTTTATTTGCAAATTAAAGTGGTAAGGTTGTTTTCTCCATAAGCTCAGACACAAACCGTTACTTTATTTTTACATTCTACCGCTTTTCATGATGATATGCCCCCTGCTGAATTTCCCCAAATGATTTGTCTTGATGTTCGACTACTCTGCTTAATAAAAAAATGTCATCTTTGTATTACGCAGTTTAGTGGAATAATGACGCACATAACTCGAAGAACTGTTCTTTTATTTTAATTCTGCCATTTAACACGATGTTTTTTAGGTCCACGAACTATTCACAATATACATTCGGTAACTTGCAAATTAATAACATATTATAGTCTGATAATCTAACACACGAGACACCTGCAGGGTTCCGGACTTTTATGAAAATGAATCCGATCATAGAATCTAGCCGAACCTTGACTCTAACTGCCTCCAAATTACATTTTGTCTGCTTTTTACAATACAAATTTTATGAGAATCTTTCGATTTTGTAACCATCACAAATAGTGTCGCTTAGTGACATAAAATGTTAAACCATAAACTTGTGTTGTTTTAAAATTAAGGCAAATGCTGTTAGATAGAAATACCAAGAAATAAATATTTTGAATGATTAAAAATTGGATGCTTATGAAATTAATATCGGCACGCTCGTCTTTAACATTAATTTAAAATCAAAAGGCACCTTGTTATGTACAGGATACGTTAAGGCAAGGAATATATCAACTGATGCAATCATATTTACTGTCTTGATTAAAGTTTAGACCTTTATGTGTAAAAAACATTACTTTGTTGTCGAGTCAAAAATTTTGTTAATAAATTTTAACTATGTTATTGAATCAAAGATTAAAAAAACAGAAACAAGGTGGCCTGTGTAATTTGAAAATGTTGTCAACTATATGAAGTTATTACGTCTCACCAAAAAGTATACAAAGCTAAGTATTTTGAACAATTAAAACCGATTTTGTTTACTTCTACGAATTGCATGTTATTATATAACACCAAATAATAAAATAGAAAAAACACCACATTTTATTTCTTTTTTGTCCCAGGTGCCAGAAGATTTTGACGACTTAAAAGACCACTTTGTGAAGGTGTTGTCTTATGCGAGTTCCTCAAAACCCCTTTTGATTCTTCTTGACTCACTGGATCAGCTTTCCAGGGAACATCATGCTTACAAGCTCAACTGGTTACCAAGGAAACTGCCGCCCAATGTACGGTTCATCGTCTCTACGTACACAGAAGCGTCTGATCTGATCGGTACGTTAAAGCTTATGTTTTCAGCAAAGCATTTCATCGAGGTACCAGTGTTTACCCCAACACTAAGTGGTCAAGTGTTGAAAGCTTGGCTGAAACTCGAGAATAGGACACTCACGGATGAACAGTTTAAAATGGTTGACTCAGCGTTTGAAAAATGTAGTTTGCCTTTGTTTGTTAAACTCGCGTATGATCAGGTTCTGTTTTGGAAATCATATACCCCTTTGGAAACTTGTCAACTGCGATACACGGTTCAGCAAAGTATCGAAACATTGTTTTCTCAGTTAGAAAAGAAACATGGCGTGACGCTGGTTAAGCGAGCTTTGTCATATGTTACCGCTTCAGGATCAGGAATCAGTGAAACAGAGCTTGAAGATTTGCTCTCCTTAGATGACTCTGCTCTCACAGATGTGTTTCAAATACATGTGCCACCGTTGCGTAGAATTCCACCGTTGCTTTGGGTACGCATACGCCATGATATCTCCCAGTATCTGGTTGACAAAGAGGTCGACGAAGTGAGATCCTTTTTTTGGTATCATCGCCAGTTCTTCGAAACCGCTCGGAACAGATACCTCTCAGATAAAGCATACAACATCGAAATCCATTCCCTGATGGCAGATTATTATCTGGGTAAATGGTACGGAGTAAAGAAGCCATTTACCTACACACCAGAACAAATGAAGCGTGTTGGAGTCACTTCTTCCGAGAGTGAAGCAGACCGGAAAATTTCAGCGCAGCCCTTGATCTTCAATGAAGATGGTGATCAGCGTCGATACAACAAACGGAAACTTAGCAAGCTCCCGTATCATCTGTACAAAGCGAACAGAAGGAACGAGCTTCGCAGCCATTGCTTATTCAAACTGAAGTGGATTAAGACCAAACTGAAAGCCGTTTCCTTTCACGAGGTCCTGCTGGATTACACGCTGTTTGGTGAAAAAGACGGTGTCATGCATAAAGCACTGAAGGCAGCAAAATCAACTTTGAAATACTTTCCGGAAACAATTGCAATGGAGATCGCCGGTCGTCTGCTTGCTCTGCTGCAGCTGAAATCTGAATCGCACGAAACCAAACTTCTGGAAGATTCCTTGACTGCGTCTGCAGAGGATTGTAGACTGGTTCCCTACGTTCCTTGTTACACCATTCCCAGCGAGTCAGAGCTGTACAGCATAGAAAATGGCCGGGTACCAGTCAATCCAAAATTGTCTCCAATCTCAAACGATTCGTCACACTTTGCGACGCTTACTGAGGATAACTGTTTACTTATCTGGGATGTCGATATGGGCGAACTTGAGACTACGGTTATTTTGATGGAAGCTGAGCATCCATCTTTGAATGTCATGGTCAAGCCTCCAAAACAGGACGTCATCATAGTTGGGACCACCCACCAGTCCAAAGGAAATCCCATCTTTATTGTTAACATTAATAATGGAGAAATTGAACAGAAATTGCAGTTGGAAAAATCGTATCCCAGCATTGTGTTCTTTGACGACATGAAGTTCTGTCTGTCTGACAAGATTTTGCTGGTGAATATTTTGAAACAAGCTGCAGACGCCTTTGATTGCAAGACTGGAAAGCTTCTGCATGAATTTGAAGGTCAACCAGATTTTACAAGCTTTGCAGCAGACGACACTTTGCTGGTGATGCATCCCAAGCAGACAAATATGTTTACCATTTTTGATGCGGAAACGTTTAACTTTTTGACACAAGTGTCTTGTAAGGGTATACCTAGAGCATTATTTATTAATGAGGAGGGTACAGTAGGCTGCATTGTTATCGAAAACACAAGTCATTTCCCGCTAGTTTGCCTGGAAAAGACAGCGAAACTGGGACAAATTAAAGGCAAAATTGATGCCTCAAGCATGAACAACAACAAAATTCAAAGGGTGATATTTAACAGAAATCTTTGCATGCTTGTCTCACTTGAAGGGTTTTTGTTGTTTGATTTGAAGTCGATGAAGAACCTGCGAGAAATCATAGTTCCGAGTATATACCGACCTCCTTATAACGTACTTGGGTTTGATGCAGTCATTTCACCTGATATGGCAAATATTTTAGCTGGGTTCGATAAATATATAATTGTGTGGGATTTGAAATCTGGAAAGATCATAAGTTCTATTGACGCAACCCAGAGCAGAATTGCGAATTTAGAAATGACTAAAAATGGTGAACAGATTATCACAACTTTTAATGGAAATAACCTGATAACAGCATGGAGCATTAATGCGTTAAAAAAGAATGTTCACAGTTATAAACCATTGTCGTTGAAAAATTCCGCGCGTTATATGTGCGTCAATCGAACAGGCACCACTGCTGTGGCGAGGAGTGTCAATGCAGCAGAGTTTGCCGTGTTTGATATTCTCGAGGGTCGGAAACGCTGCGAAATTTCTGATCAATACGAGGCCATGTGCCCCCATATTACTGCAGATGGAAAATATGCAGTACTTCGAGAATATACCTCAACTGAATGTATAAAAGTATGGGACACTTTCAGTGGGGAGCTTGTGAAATCATTTCCAGTATCAAGCTTACATTTAAAAGGCTGTGTGCTCGGGACTCGGTCAGAAAACATGGCGCTACTGACACAAGACGACAACAAGGAAATCCTGGTCACATTGTACACGTTGCCATCTGGGAAAGAAAGAGGAATAACTGTTAACCTTGCCCAGTATCACATGCTCCAAATATTCTTTGCAGCAGAAGACAAATATCTGCTAGTAGGAGTTGAGGAGCGGACGTTGCAAGGCGTGAAAATTTACACCAAATCGTACGAGGTTGCCACAGGT